>NC_132923.1:98731842-98979342 GCF_047675955.1 Chlorocebus sabaeus
TCAATCAGAGTAAAAGCGAAAAGCCCTACAGTGGCTGGCAGGGCTTTGTATGAGCTGGGACCTAACCACCCATCCAATGTCATCTCTTTCCCCCTCCCCCAACCCCAGCTCTCCCCGCTCTGGCCACAGTGGCTCGCTTGCTGTTCCTCAAACTCACCAAGCCCCACTTCCAACTCAGGGCCTTTGGAGGGGGCCTTGGTCCCTCTGTCCAAAATACTCCCCCTCCCCTCCCACAGTCATATCTTGATGTTTCACTCTTGCAGAATGTCTCTTTATCGGAGAGGCCTTCCCTAACTCCCTGTCTTAGTCAATTCAGGCTGCTATCACAAAATACCAAAGATTGAGTGGCTTAAACAACAAACATTTACTCCCATGGTTCTGGATGCTGAAAGTCGAAGATCAGGGTGCCAGCATGGTAGGTTTCTTATTGAGGGTCCTTTTCCTTGTGTCCCAACATGGCAGGAAGAGAAAGAGCTCGGGGCTGTCCATCCCCTTATAAGGACATCAATCCCATCATGGGGGCTCTATGCCCATGACCTCATCCAAACCTAATTGTCTCCCAAAGGCCCCACTTCCAAAGACTATTACATTGGGGATTAAGGCTTCAGCATGAATTTGGGGGACACATTCAGTCCATAGCACTGCCCTACACAACATAGCCATTTCAGGCTCCTTTTCCCCCTCATCTCACTTAACTTTACTCCACAGCACTTAACCACCATCCAACATGCAGTTGGTTTAACCTGTTTAACCACTGATTGATTATTAGCTGACTCTCCCCGAGTAGATGGTAAGGTATGTGATAAGAGAAGTAATGGGCATCTTGTTTGCTCTTCTATTCCTACCACGTTAAGCATGTAGCAGGTGCATAATCATCATGTGTTGAATGAATGAGCATCTGTATGTGCATCTTTGCCCTACACATGGGTTTCTCTAGATCAGACACAAGAAATAGAACTGTTCCTTGATGGCATATGCATTTTCAGTTTCCCTAGATACAGCTGAATTGCTGTCCAAAGTGGTTGGGACATGGCCTTCTCGTTTTCCCAGATCCTCTCCAACACTTTAAGTTTTTGCCAAATTGATGGGTCACAGTGGTGTTGTGCGGCTTTAATTTGTATATCCCTGATGATTAGTGAGGTTGAGCATCTTGTCTTTGTTTCTATGACTTGCCTTTCCTCTTCTTTGCTCATTTTCTGATCAAGTTGGTCTCTTGGGCCTCAATGCCCTTATGACAATTAAGAATGTCTGCTCAGGTCATCTCCAAGTTTCGTTCCAGCTCCAGTGCTCTTTGATGCAATTCATTTGACAGTTATTTATTGAACAACTCTCAGAGCAAGCATTCTTCAAGTCACAGAGGGTGTGCCTGTGAACAAGAGAGACAACGTCATGCTCCCATGAAGCTTGTATTCTACGCAGGAATGCAATTTAGAAAATCACCAAGAACTCAAACAAGGAAATTATATTAATTCAGACCACACTCAATGCCATGAAGAAGAGTGACGGGATGGGAGAGGTTGTTGCAAAAGAGTTTCTGAGGAGGTGATATTCGGGCTGGCACCTGAGTGATGAGACGGAGCCAGCAATGGAAAGATCCAGGGAAAACACTCCAAGCAGGAGGAATAGCAAGCATAGAGGCCCCAGGATCAGCTTAGCAAGGCTGCGAGGAAAGAAGAAGCTTGCAGAGCCAGGAACGAAGGAGCTGCGGATGCAAATATCTGGAAAACAACATTCCAGTCTGGGAGGAACAGAGGGTGCTGAAGCCATCAGGAGGGAGGAGCCAGTAAGACTTGTTGGAAGGACCAAAAGAAGGTCACTGATGCCGGAGCAGAGGGAAGAGAAGAGGGGCATGTGTGCAGCGCGGGAGGGAGGCAAGGCCAGAGCTGAGAGCCTTGCACAGCATTGCAAGGGCTCTGGGCTTTGTCTTAAAAACAGTGGGAGGACAGTGAAGTCTTCTATGCAGGAGAACTATGTGCTTAGATTCGCTTCTTTAAGAGAAGCTTCAAGAAGCATGAACTGGGGAAAACAAAAGCAGTTTTAGGGAGACACATTAGGAGCTGGAGTGAACACTTGTCATCTCTATAACTGCTCGACCTCTGAACGCCCTTCTCAGATTTGGTATCCACCATTCTGGGAGTCCCGTGGGGAGGTAGGGCCTGTTCTGCATGCCGGGAGCTAAAACCATAGGGACTTGCTCTCCTTGACCCCTACCGCTGAAGCAGAAGGTGAACCCCGACAGTCAGCTAGCTGTGCCTGCCTGGGGTTTAGATCTGAAGCTAGTGACACAGAGTGACCTGGGACATTCAGAAGACATTGTGGAGGTATCAGCAAATGGTGGCATTCACTGTGGCCATCAAAGAAGGTGCTGCTCTGTTCTAATTCGGGCAATGGGCTCGGAGGACATGGGGGTGTGGGGAAAGCACAGGCCGCATCTGAAGAGCTCCAGGGACCTGGGCCAGGCAGGCAATAAGCCCAGTGTGACCCAGATCTTCAGATTTCCCGAAAGAAGCTGGGATGCCAAGTTCTTATGTAAAATCACCCAGTTTTAATCCTGATTACAAACTTAAATTTTGAAAATCCTACAGGTTGGGCAGAGAGGTCAGGCATAGCTTACCAGGGACCGGTTTATAACCTCTTTCCTAATGCTTTATCCTTTTGTGAGGAAGTCCTTCCTCACATTTCACAAGGTCAAAAGAAGAGCATTTTAGCAGAGGGCTGGGAAAAAGTCAGCTAGAGATGGAAGTTTCTTAGCTAAAAGGAAGCAGCTGAGCTTCCACTGCTCCCCAAAGCACAGAAATCCAAGGGCAGAGGCTGAGCTGGATAGACAATAGGAAGTTGTGGCACTCCTGGACTAAGGTAGCTGCAGCTGTGGTGGAGATGGCCAAGGGTGGAGAAGTAGAGCAGATACCCAGGGTGACTGCCCCATCTTTCAGGGACTCTGCCCATCTCAAAAGCATTATGGTTTCTCTGGAGAGAAACAGGGAACGTCAGGCAGGGAGGCAATGGCCTAACAGACCTGGGCTCTGCCACCAATATATCAAATTGCTCTGGACCTGGGCATCAGTTTCCCCCTCTGCACCATGAAGCGGTGGAGGCAGATGTGCCTGAAGAGTGTGTCCAACTCTGCAGTCCTTCACTGATGGGATCCCTTCACCCCAACAGCAACAGGATGAGCAACTTCTCTGGAGATGTTCCCTGGGGCGGCTGGAGAAGCAAGCAGAGACCTCCCCCCAACCATGCACTGAGCAATCATTTCTGGAATAACTTCAGATTCAAGCAGCTTTTGTAAACTGCCCCGTTTAAATTAAAACAAATCAATATGCTTTCTAAAATTTAGTCTCAGCTAAACAGCTGTGACAGTTCATAGCAACCTGAACTTGAAATGAACCCACCCTACGTATAAATAAAGTCTTTGATGTCTTCATTAGTTTCTCACATGCCATTTTTTCACAGTCTATCAGGCTAAGTGCTTTGCAACTTATATATATTTTTGCAGGAGGAGTATTTAACCTTCTGATTAGTCACCGCAAGCAGCACAATGACAGAAACCCTGATTTTGCACACAATGAATTTATTGATAGATTTAGCCCATTAGCTGTATTTACCTGTCAGTTCTATGGACACTAATGAGTTGTTTTTCAAGGACTAATGAGAACTGTAATGGCTAATGGATGTTTACAGCTTCACCGTGCAGCACCATGTGATGCCGTGAGCACCGGCTCCCGTCCCTCCGAGTCTTTAATTGGCACCATCAGAGGACTCTTTAATTACATTTGAGCAGACAATAAAGATTCCAGCCAAATCAATGGCAGGAAGGCAGTGAGCTGGATTCGCAGGAGGCTGGTCACTCTGATGGGCACCAGCCTAATGCTTCAGCCAGCACTGTGACTTCCCCCATGACACCCTTTGGCAGGAGGAAGTGCTGAAGAATGTCCTGGCAAGACATGCGTTTAAAGATCTGCCTCCTAAGTCAACCCCTGGGCTTGTAGAGCAGGACTGGGGGTCACTGTCCCACCATAGGGGAGGGGAGGGTAAGATAGTCCACAGAGTGGTGACCCTCCAGGCATTGGAAAATAGAGCACCCTTGGACACTTGGATTTAGTTAAACTTTTTATTCATCAAGGACATGTTTTCCTCTGTGTTATATCCAAAGACAGGGCTCCGGCTAAGGTCAATATTCACAAGACAGTCTTGGCATTAGCAAGGGACAGTTGGCTTATGATAAATTTACAAAGAAAAATCCAATGTTTGCAATACGTATTCACTCACTGAGGTGTTTGTCCATTCATTTGGCATTTACCAAGTGCCCACTGAAGATAAAATGTACCAAAAAAGGTACAAATAAGGGAATATCTTACCAAGTAGAGAAATAAAGGGAAAGAACATCTAAATTTTCAGAATGCTTTTAGAGAAGTGTGAGTATGTTACTTTCAACTGCATAAAACCCATTGCAAAGATCATATTTCTATACCAAGGTACCATACTTGCTGGACCTGCCGTTATACATTTCTAACCAGAACCAATATGCCAGATGGCTTAAGAACACCTGCTTCTTTAGCAGATGAAGCTACTGTTGGCCAGTTCTTCACAGAAAGGGCAGAGATCAGCTTGGCTGATCAATCAGATTTTTGTTCCAAGGAGGCTGGTGAGAGTGGGGAGGAGTCTGAGGATTGTTTTGTAACAGGAGCAGGTTATGGGGATATTAGGGAACTGGGGGTGTTATGCCTGGAGAAAAGTGAACTGTGTGATGGTGGCAGTGGAAGGAGAATGCTGCTGAGTGAGGACATTTGTTTGTTGACCCAATAGGATCACACAAGGATCACTGGGCATTAGGCACAGGGGTGCCGCCATTTAAAGACCAACTTATCTGTGAGTGCATCTACCACTGAATATGCTCATCTACCAGCCTTGACCTTTCCAGTACCCTTGCCAGTCCTGGGAGGGGGATGTGACCTTTCTTGGTGCTTCCTATGGGCCATGAACACATTCAATCTGGTGATGAGGATGCTGCTACAGAAATTAGAAGAGCAGTTTCCATAGAGAAGTGGGGGCGGAAGCCAGATTGCACAAGGATTAAGGAAGGAGTGGGTGGTGAGGAAGTGGCAGCAGTGACAAGTTGAATGATGGAGAGAGATAGAGCAGTCACTCAAGGGGGTCAGGAGGACCTGAGCACATTTATAAGATTCTAGGAAAATGTCACCTGAAAGGGAAAGATTGGAAATGCAAGAAAGGGGAGGTGACTGATGGAGGAAGGTCTCAGAGGTATCAGGAGTTGGGTGAGAATAGAATAACGAAAGAGGAGGAGGGACTGGCCTCAGAACAGGAGAGGGAGTCTATCTCCAGTGGTGAAGGGAAGCAACAAAGATGCCCAGCAATTTTGATGTGGAAAAGAAGGAAACTAGGAGCTTCAGTCTCTCCTTATTTTGTCCTCTAAGAAGACCAGGAGACTTCACTTGTCTCAGCCTAGTGCCCGGAGGAGAGTGGAGAAGGTTTGGGGTAGTCACACTAGGTCTCTCAATCAGGGGCACTCAAAATGAAAGGATCAGAGAGGGCTCCAACCTGGGCCTCCCAATCACCATCTTCTGGAGACTCAATCAGCAAGGCTTCCTGGCTATGCTCAGGAAGGAAAAGAAGCAGGAGAATTGTTCTCCCAGAGTTCAGGATTTGCAGAGCACAGGCAGTCGGGGCATAAAGGATGCTTAGAGACTGTGAGCCCTTGACCATGGGGTCAAGGTTGGGAGGATGGATGAAGAGAATCAAGAGAAGTAGGGGGGTGAGAGCCTGTTGAAGATGAAAACAGGGTTCAGGAGGGACAAAACAGAAGGATATGGAAAAGGCAAGGGAATTTGGGGGTCACTGGGATTCCAGGACCAACCTCAGGCTGGCTGAGCAGCTAAAAACGGGGCCCTTCTGCAGAGTTGGGGTCTTCTCATTCTGGGAGACCATCCTAATGGGGGAAGGGAGGCCATAAGCATCTGTTTCCTTCCAAGCAGCAGACAGGGGTCAGACTTAGTTGTGCAGCCTTATGAGGCCCAACATCTGGTGTTCTTGAGGTGACTTCTTGGCTCCTTTGTGCCCCAAGTCACTGCCTTCCTCCAAAGTATGGCAGGGCTTCCCCCTTGGTTTCCATGGCCAACACCCTGAGTCCTCGTTAGCACAGAAGCATTCCCACCTCCCAGTCTGTAGGGATAGACTCACTCTGATCCTTTCCTTGCCTAGATCTTGGGGGTCCCTTCCCCAGGGAGATGATGTCCTGTATTGAATCCTCTCAGGCAGAAACCAGAAAGACCCAGCACCATTGACCAAGTCTCCAGAATTCCAGCTCCTCAGAGAGGAACTTTTGAACAGTGATGCCCTCAGCTGCATCAAATGAGAGTTTACAAGCCTCGTTGACCCTGAAAAGTCCCTGTAGGGATGCAGAAGCCACAAAGGATCATGATGAGAACATCAGGGAGGCGCCTGAACTGGGGGTTGTGGTCACTAAGGAAAGGGAATAATGCCTGCACAAAGAGAGGTGGGCTTGAAATGGGTTAGCCCCCATCCTGTACAGCATTTACTCAACAGTTATTGTGCAAGTGCCTCCTGGGTGTCAAGCTCTGTGCTTGGCGGTGGGGATTCCTAGACATGAGACACAGCTCTGAAGAAAAGACATAAACAATACGGCAGGGACACTGAGGATGCTGTGGGAGGAGAGGGCACGTCACTGACCCAGCCAATGAAGCATGGGAAGGCTTTTAGAGGAGGGGGAATATCTGAGCTGTCTAAGTGGGAGAAGAATCTCCAAGAGAGAAGACAAGAAGGTATTCATTCATTTACCCCACCGATATTTACTCACTGGCTCTCTCTGCCAGGCACTATTCTAGGGGCTGGAGATGCAACAGTGAACAAAAGAGTCCCAAATCTTTGTCTGTATAGAGCTTATGTTTCAGGTAAGGGTAACCATGCTATATTCAGGGTACTGCGAGAGATCAGCATGATTAGAACTAAAGTCTGAAAGAGTTTGTAACAAGAGACAAGAGTGAGAAGATGGGTGGGGTGAAATTGCATGAGCCTTGCATTCCATGGTAAGGACTTTGCAGCCTACCCGAAAGCAGCTGAAGGGTCACCGAAGAATTTCACACAACTGACATCTGCATTTCAGTTGGGCAGTGGTAGAAAAGGTTGAAGAAGAGGAAGACCTGATGTTGAGCCCAGTTAAGGGACTGCGGAAATACTCTGGATGAGAAGCCAGTGGGGCGGCAGTAGGAACAGACAGAAGGAGATACATTTGAGGGGTTTTAAAGAGACAGAGTCAATAGAACTGGATGAGCTACGAGACAAGAAAGAAAGAGGAACCTGGGAGAGCATCCAGTTTCTTATGTGGGTGCCTGGAGGGATGCCTTGCTGAGTGGAACACAGCAGGAAGGAGAGCGTCAAGGGGAGAGCGATCACTTTTCAGACCTACTGAGCTTGAACTGCTGAGTCTCACCATACTGGGATGGGCATGCTGACTTCAGGTCTGAAGTCAGGAAAGAAATTTGGCCTGGGGAGTCATCAGAGCCCATGGAAGGAGGGAGGGACGTGAGTGCTTAGGGAAGGTGTTTATGGTGGGAAGAGAGGAGTTCTGGGCACAGAACCTTGAAGATCACCAACAATGAAGGGGTAGGAAGGGCCGAAGCAGAGGGGTCGGAAGAGGAGTCAGAGAGATGAGAGGAGACCCAGGACACTGCGCATGAGGTAGGAGAGGGCTTCCAAAAAAAGGAGAGTAGTCAGGTGTCAAATAGGCTCAGAGAGGTCCTGGGAAGGCTGAAAATAATCATTAGATTCAGACGAAGCAACATGGAGGCCTTAATGAGATTGGTTTCCGTGGGAGTGAAAATTGGAATGTGATGGGGAGAGAAGGGAGAGGGAGATAAGGAAGTGGAGACGGTGCCCACCCTTCCAAGAATCTGGCTTTGAAAAGGAGAGAAAAAAGGCAATGAGGATAAATAATCATTGAGTTGAGGGAGGCGGATTTTATTTTTAGATGAAAAATGTTCTGTTTGTTCATAATCCAATCCAAGAAGAACTAGCCAGGAGAGAGGGAGAGGAGTGAGGTTGGAGCTCTGAGACAGAGTGGAGGTGATTGTCAGAGCAGGATTGACAGGATGCTGGGGACTGGATGCAGAGTCTGCCTGGCCAGAAAAACAGGAAGGTCGGCTCTGCCTCCCAGATGAGATGAAAGAAGACAGGCCTGAGATTGGGTATGGATAGGTTTATGATTGGGAAGCTAGAGCGGAAGGGAGGGAGATGGGGAAAGAGGTCTTTAGCCACACTATGCTGAGTGTGGGTCCCCAGTGGCCAGACTCTGGACATGGCAGAACCTCTAGTGACCACATCTGCTGCACTGGGCATCATGACTTTAGCAGTGGTGGCAGCCATGGTGGTGCCTTAGGATGGAGTCAGACCAGAGCCATGCATTGATGACCTCTATGCAGCAGCAGGGAATGTCAAGTGTTGAGGAGGAGGAAGGCAAGTGGGTGAGACAGTGAAGGCAGGCAGGGGCGGAGCATGCTTTTGGCATCCTAGACTCCTGCTTCTTATAGCTTCTCCTACCTTCTCTCCTCTCTGGCTTTGAAGCCTCCTGAAGCCCAATGCAGCACCACAGAATCCCACCAACTGGCAGAAAGCTCCAAGCTGCTCCAGCCATGGGGAAGAACATGGACCAAGAGGTTGGCATAGAAACCAAAGATGCCACCTCCAAAGGGAAGCAGCCTGTCTGCATCAGTGCTCCCAGGCTATCGGCCTGGATGACAACAGAGAATTTTTACTGGGAGGATGAGTGGAGGAAAGAAGAAAGGAAACAAACATTTATTTCATGCTTATTGCAGGCAACACCATGTCAAGTGCTTTAGAAATGTTCACTTGTTTAATTCTCAAGCCAACCATGTGAGGTGATATTATCCCTGCTACAAAGATGAGAAACCCAGGCCTCTAGGTTGCTCAGGATGATGCAGAAAGGTAGCAGCATCAAGCCGGGCTTTAAATCCAGGTCTTTCTTCCCTCCAAAGCAAGTATCCTCCCATAGCACACATGGCTTTCTGGACATTCTGTCCCTGCCACCACCCTTAGATCTGCAAGGACCTGCACAGCAGCTGCAGCCACACCACAGTCCTGCGTGTCAGTCACTGGAGAAAGGCCTCCTGCCAGCCAGAGCCCGGAAGAGAATAGCGTCGCAATCACACTCTGCTCAAGGTGAAAATTCAAATTTACAAAAAAAGTGCTGGACTTGGAACCATAAAACATAGGTGAGTTCAGTTTGTAGTTCTAAGACCCACCAGCTGGATGACCTTGGAGATGTCGCTTCACTTTCTAAGCCTCAGTTTCCTCCTTATAAAACAAGAATCCCAGCCAGGCGCCATGGCTCATGCCTGTAATCCCAGCACTTTGGGAGGCCAAGGCAGGTGGATCATGAGGTCAGGAGATCGAGACCATCCTGGCCAACATGGTGAAACGCCGTCTCTACTAAAATACAAAGAATTAGCCAGGTATGGTGGCGGGCGCCTATAGTCCCAGCTACTCGGGAGGCTGAGGCAGGGGAATCGCTTAAATCCGGGAGGCAGAGGTTTCAGTGAGCCAAGATCGTGCCACTGCACTCCAGCCTGGCAACAGAGCAAGACTTCATCTCGAAAAAAGACAAAAAACAAAAACAAAAACAAAAAACACAAGAATCCCTACCTCATAGCGTTGTTGGAAGGGTCAAGTACATACAATTATGGGCATGCCAGTAAACATGCAATAACCAGCTCTCAAAAAAAAAATAAAAACAAAAATGAAGCCTGCATGTGTAGTCTTTCCTGATTTCCATGGTGTAAATACTCCCATCTCGGCCGATGGCAGGCTACTAAGGTGACATCCCTGCACATGGGGTTGGGAAGAGACATGGGTTACTACACCATTATATAACATTTCCTTCCTCCAGATACAGCAGACACAGCCTCCAGAGTACTATCTCTAGAGTAGAAATAACAACAAAATAATTAGAAAATGATGTGACTTTTCGTGTTTATTACCTTTGTTTTAGACACAAATTATATAAGTTTATATAATTTAAACTTTAATAATGGCTATGTTTAATGACTGGTTCACAAAATTCCTGAAACGTAACAAGCAACTCTCATGAGTCAGCTCTAATACACCACTGATAATCGTAGCTATGCTAGAGCTGAATTAGGGGTGAAGTGGTATTTAAACCCAGGTCTGGCTGACTCCAGAGTGCATACTGCCATCAGCTTCCTACCTACATTGTAAGGTAGGGATCTGGCTGCCTAGAATTGCTGGTTGGCCTCAGGGCACCATTAGAAAAAACAGAGGGAGATGCTCATCTGTAGGCACTGCGTGGAAGAAAGTTGCCCTGGACCCTCCAGCCATTGCACAAGGCTTGGGCTCAGCCTAGGTAGCAGCCACCTGCCCTGTCTCTGTTGATCAAAGGCAGCAGCAGCTTTTGCAATAATGTGATAACGTCTGTTTCTGGGACTGAGTATTTTATTAGTCTTCCCCAAAGTTGGACCAGTGGTCAAGGTCATCCATCCACCACCACTCCCCAACCTCCCAGAGCCTCAATCTCCTTCTTTATCAAAATGAGCAGGTTGGACCAGGTAACCTTGAAAGTCCCTCCCATATTTGAAGTCCCTGGACCTGACTCCCTACCTAAGCCATGCTGGAGGTTCTGATAGCTTCAGATAGCTGGAGGGTCTAGTGGATAGGGTGGGTTGGGAGGTAGAGACCAGATAGGAAGTAATTGTGCTGGTTTTGCTGAAAAATCCCAAAGAGGCAGGCAGCTGAGAGGGTGACAAGAGACCCTTTTATTGCACGGTGGAATAGTGCCTGCCTGGGAGTAAGCGAACTCTGGTCCTGCTTACCATTGTGACATGCATGATAACAGGTTCCTTCCTTCTAATCTGCACCCCTCTCTCCTCTTCTATAAAGTGAGGAGGTTGAGCTACATGGCATCTGACTTACTCCCAATCCGACTGCTGTTTACTCTGCAGCCATGTGAGTATGAGGGGACAGAGAAGATGGAAGGATGTGGGACATGTAGCCCATGTGAGACAACTGACCCAGATGGGCTAAAACAAGAGGAGGAGGAGGACCCAGTGGCTCAGAACTCTCAGTCTCAAGAGTGGAAAGAGGGTGAGAGGGATTAACGTGCACGTGCTTATGCAGGTACCTCTATGCGTGTGTGTGTGTGTGTGTGTGTGTGTGTGTGTGTGTGTGTGTACAGGCATGGTGGGGTTGAGTTGAGCTTGAAAAGCCTGTGTGCATGGTGTTGGCAGTACCTTCAATATACAAGTAGTGTCCTAGCCCTGGGATGATCCCGGGGCCTATGTACAAGGTGGGTACTGCTTAGTGATGGAGGGATGCTAACAGGATGCTGGGCTAATCCTCCTGGTGTTGCCATGGGAGCTCAGGAGCAGTGCAGACTGGGAAGCGACTGTCGGTGCAGCTCCATCTCAAAGAAGCCTGTATCACGCCTTTGGCAGAACATCAGGTGGGAGTCGCAGTGCACAATGAGCTCTTGTTCTTTGAGGCTTTACACTAACTCTGTTTCCAAGGTTTTATGAATCATTTTGCTGCTGATCTTAAAATAATAATAATATACAAGCCACAGTGGAGGAAGCCTTCAGCTTGTTTTCTCCAAGAGAAGGACGTGAACTTGGAAAGAACTCCTTCTCGCCTCTTGCCTGTGCAGGTACTTGATCTTCTCCACAACTGTCAGAAAAGCCTCTTTGAAGACTGTGATGCTGCCTGTGGCACAGGCCACCTCAGCATTGAGCCTCAGCCTGGGAAGGAAAGGGTGGATCTTGAAGAGGGAACAGAGAAGTACCGAGACTTGGGGACTGCCAAGAAAGATTAACGACAAGCAGTTCAAGCTAAGGCCAAGGAGTTGCCATGTGACCCAGGCAGTCCCCAAATAGGCCTGTGCCCTCAGGAAGTTCAGCTCAGCAGGAGCAGCGTCTCCAGGAGAGCCTTCAGGCCTCCCAGGAGGATGAACATTTGCCCTAAAGGCATAAAGTTTGCCCTATGTCAGGAACTCATTTCCAAGAATGTGTGTGCCACTCATAGCCAACAGTTTCCTGCTTTACTCTTCAGTTTTCTGCCTTTGTGCCCACTGGTACTTCTGTGTGTCTGCTGGCCTCTGGCCGAAGTTTCCCTTTGAAAGCCAGACTACAGAAGACCATGGAAGGAAAGTGTCGGACTCTGGTTACCAAGGGCTCACTGGCTGTGCCACTTAAGCTGTTCCTCACTTCCAAGTAAAATCAAGAGGGCTGGATCCCACTCAAGGCATCTGCCCAGCCTGCCTTCCAGCAGGTCTTAGCAACGTGCTGAGCTGACTGGCATGCCAAGAGATGGAATCCACACGAGGCAGCGGTCTGTGGTGAATGCTCATTCGTTGCATGGTCTTTCTTAGTTTTGTCTTTCCACATGGAAAATGGGGGGTGCTTTACCAAGAGCTCATCTGGCTCTGCCGCCACCATCAATGTGGACCCAGCTTCCAAATTCCCCAGCAACAGCTGCATTCCTTCACCTTGTCTGATTCTCGACCCCAATATGCCCCAGTTCTTGTTTCTCTCTTGCCTTCTGGAGCTGAGCCCTGCCTCAGTTTCTCCAATCTCCCCAGAACACTGACTCCAAAACACTCCCTAGCCACAGCCTACGCACTACTTGCCTCCCAGGCCTCAGTCCCACCTCCTCCTGCTGCCTGTCTCCTACTTGCAGATGGTTCCAGCGCTGGTTATTATTTAAACGAGCTGCTCCTGGCTCACATGTTAATTAAAACCCGCTGTCCAAAATCTCCTGGTACAATTTGCAGTGTAATCTGTAGCCTCTAGTGCATCATTGTATCTCTATTAAAAGGGATTCTCTGTAATGATGCGGGGATTTAATTAGTTTCTTTGCCAATGTTGTAAAACACAGTGATAAACGAGCCAACAGGTCCGCGGATCATTATTCTCCTCAAGATGAGCTTATTAGCTGATTATGAATCATTAACAAAGTCTACACGGGATTTTCTTATCTAATTCAACACAATTTTTAACATTCAATGCGCAACATCCATTTCTTTCAACCAGCAACATTGTGTGGTGATTGCAATCTGTACGTATGGCTTCCTACTCTTGGCTTGGGTTTTTCCCCTCTTTGTATTTAATTTTAGATATATTGTGGGGGAAACAAGACCTGGTGATTGGAAACCATATCATGATGAATCGAGAGTCTCATTTTATGAAGAGAGACAGCCATGATGAACTGGGCCTGGGAGTGTTGGTGTCTGTGTGTGCACACTTGTGCACATGTATCTGTATTGGAGGGATGGCCTGGGGATGTGCAAGTCCCTGTGTGCATGGATGTGTGTGCTCTGTGAATCATGTGTGTGTCCATAGCCTGTGGATAGCGCTTCTTGTTTGTATGTATCCTGTATATCCTATATATCCATCCCTCTACTTGTGTGTGTATATATTTGTACATGTATATACATCCATACCTACTTGTGTGTGTATATACTTGTACGTGTATATACATCCATACCTACTTGTGTGTGTATATACTTGTACGTGTATATACATCCATACCTACTTGTGTGTGTATATACTTGTACGTGTATATACATCCATACCTACTTGTGTGTGTATATACTTGTAGGTGTATATACATCCATACCTACTTGTGTGTGTATATACTTATACGTGTATATACATCCATACAGGATTGTATATACAATGTATATATGTGTATATGGATGTATATACACATACAAGTATATACACACACAAGTAGAGGGAGCTTAAAGAAAGAGAAAATTCTGAATAGGCTTTCAGACTGATGTTATTCAACCACTCCATGAGATGTCAGTATCCCCAAAAGGTTGCAGATGGGCCTCTCCTGTCTTCCCTGCTCAGAGTCTGTTCTCCTTTCAGTGAGATATGGGCTGGACACAGAGCTTGGCACTACTAGCTTTACTACTAGCTCTGTGAGGTAGGAGGTTCTCTCCCTGCTTTACAGATGAGGTGATTGGGGTCCAGAGAAGTAAAATGGTTTGTCCAAGGCCATAGTAGCAGCTGGTGAAGCTGGGATCAAACATAGCTCTACCTCATTCTGAAGCTTTCTGTGATTCCGTGCTGTTTCCTGGGTGTTGGCTGCTTCTTATCTGAGAAACTTGTGGTTCCTCTGGGACTGACATAGACCCTGCCTCTTGTAGCACCACCTCCAAGCATACACCACTTGGACCCTGGCCTTTTGCAGGCTGAATGTGGGAAAAGCAGCTACTGTACCCTCTGGGAAGTGGCTCTGTGGATCTGGTCCTAGCAGTTTACATTCACATGACTCGTGCCTCTTCATTTCAGCAAATACTACCAAAACTACTATTGCTAATAAGTATGAAAGCCAATTAGGTACAAATGAAAACTTGGCATTGTCACCTCAATGACCAAGAAACTATATGCAGGGAACAATATGCATGTAAACATAACTGTTACAGCTCAGGGGCCTTGGAGGCCCAGCATGCGGAGACCTCAAATGCATAGATCAGAGGGAGACAAAGAAAGCTAGAGTGAGCATCATGGGCATTTGGGGAGTGTTTTGGGCTGAGCTGTGTCCTTCCAAAATTAATATGTTAAAATCCTAACTCCCAGTACCTCACAATGGGACTGTTTTTGAAGATGGGATCTCTAAAGAGATAGTTAAGTTAAAACGAAGTTATTAGGATAGACCCTAACTCAATATGACTTTTGTCCTTACAAGAAGAGGAGATGAGGACATAGACACATACAATGGGAAGGTGACACAAATTTACAGGGAGATCGATAAGCTGAGGTGGGAAGCCTCAGAAAAAATCAACCCTGCTGAAACCTTGATCATGGACTTCCAGCCTCCAGAACTGTGAGGACATACATTGTTTTTTAAACCAGCCAGTCAGGATAATTCTTCATCCAGTTGTCAATGCAGTGTCTAAAGGAAGGCAATGAATATATGCACACTTCAGGCCAGTGTCCAAACCCAGACAGGTCCAGTGTGACCAAGAGTGGACACCTAGGTGCTGAGAAGTGCTCTAGGTGATGTATAGTGATTACAAGTGATTTGTCCAGTCAAAGCAGGAACTCAGCAAGTGTGAGGCTAAAAAGAACTAAGCAGGGGTGAGTAGCCCAACCAAGTCAATGGACACATTAGGGCAGCTCTAGTCCCAGCAGGAATATGAAGTTCTGGACAAGGACACTGAAGTAGAATATTGTTCACACCAACAGAACCAGTATGGTGGCAGGTAAGAAAAGTCTTCACAGAGCTATACACAATCACACAGGATCAAACTAGGCACTCTACAGAGGCATGTTGAATGATTGAGCATCAGTTAGCTACAGTTACTCTATCAGTTACCTCTTGCTGAGTAACAAAGCATCCCAAAACATAGTGGCTTTACAAAACAGCCATTTATTATTGCTCATAAGTCTATAGGTCAGCTAGGTGTTCTGTCTATTTGATTCTGCTTTCTTTTTCCTTTTTGCTTTTTTGAGACAGAGTCTTGCTCAGTGGCATGATCTCAGCTCACTGCAACCTCTGCCTCCAGGGTTCAAGTGATTCTCCTGCCTTAGCTCCCTGAGTAACTGGAATTACAGGGGTGCACCACCATGCCTGGTTAATTTTTGTATTTTCCGTAGAGATGGGGTTTCACCATGTTGGCCAGGCTGGTCTTGAACTCCTGACCTAAGGTGATCTGCCGCCTCAGCCTCCCAAAGTGCTGGGATTACAGACATGAGCCACCATACCCAGCCGATTTGAGTCTGCTTTCTGCCAATCTGGGACAGGATTGACTGCTCCTGGCTGGGTTTTCTCATGCATCTACTAGGAATTGGAAGTGGGCTAAGAGGCTCAATGGCTTAGGATGGCTTCATCTGGACCAACACAGCTCCCTTCTGTGTTTCTCATATCCCTTCAACTGGGTAACCCAAGTATCTTCTCATGTCAGCAGCATGAGTCCAAGAAACTAGTCTGGACAGGCTGTCATGGAGACAGCAGGTGCAAAAGAAGATGTAGAAACCTACGAACACTGCTCCAGGCTCTGCCTGTCTCACATTTGCAAACATCACATTTGCAAACATCACATTGGCTATAGCAAGTTATGTGGGCAAGCCCAGAGTCAGAATAGGAGGGAACTACAAAGTTACAAGGCAAAGCGTTTGGATACAGAGATGCCATTAATTCAGGTAATTGGTGTAATCAATCCACCACAGTGAGTAAATCAACAAATGTTTAAAGTGGAAGTCAGCAGAAACAAAACTAAATCCAGACTCTCTTGCTTGTAGGGTAAGGTCACTTATTCTTCCTGTCTTTGCTCAAGAGCTAAGTCTGGCCCTCAGACTGTTCCATGCTGCAAATAACCTCTCATGGATGGTCCCTGAGGCTATACCTGACCCCTTTTTTATACAATTGGAATGCCACTAAAATGTTGTGTGGGAATCTGAAAATAGTGGGATCTTCAGCGTGCTGCCACTGTTCTCTTCTTTGCACACTCTGCATGGACAATCGCATCACCTCTCACCACCTCAACCACTCTTCTTCTGCCCTAACACAGCTGAAGGGGCCATCGGGAGCAGAAGTTCTGTAGATTGATAGCTTTAAATTGACAATTGTGGGAGAGGGAGAGGAAAAGATCTCCTGATGAGCATTGAATAGATATCAGACTCTGAGACATGCTGCGATAATTCTGAAAGATTCTGCGAAGGTGTTCTGATAGATATCCCACCATGACCAATGTTGAGAAATACAGATCTCTATAAAGAGATGGTTTCCAAATCTAAATCTCTAGCCCAGATTATTCTCCTGAGTTCCAAACCCATACATTCAGCTTTCTATGCATATCCCCACTTGTGTGTCCCACAGGTCATCACTCTAAAAATGAACTAATCCCTATCCTCACCAAATGTTCCCTTATCCTTCTCCTAGGTTTCTTTTATCCCTACACCCACCCAGTCACCCAAGTCTGAAGTCTGGAAGTCACCCTTAACTCCCACTTCTCCCTCACTAATCCAGCCCCATCCCATATCTCCATAATTAGAAAGTTTTTGGCATTTCAACCATCTACCACATATCCTACTTGAAGGATATTTCAAAAAAGAAAATTTATTCATGTCATTCCCTTGCTTATATCTCCTCAGGGGCTCCCCAGTGCCCAAATATCTTCACATAACTTACAGCACTTTGTAGTACCTAGCCCCTGTGTAGCTTTCCAACCTCATCTCTCTCCTTTCTGCTGTGTGAATGTTATCTTCTCCACCTCTTTAAATCTTTTTTTTTTTTTTTTTTTTGAGACAGAGTCTCGCTCTGTCGCCTGGGCTGGAGTGCAGTGGCGTGATCTCGGCTCACTGCAAGCTCCACCTCCCGGGTTCCTGCCATTCTCCTGCCTCAGCCTCCCGAGTAGCTGGGACTACAGGCGCCCGCCACCTCGCCCGGCTAATTTTTTTGTATTTTTTTAGTAGAGACAGGGTTTCACCATGTTAGCCAGGATGGTCTCGATCTCCTGACCTCGTGATCCACCCGTCTCGGCCTCCCAAAGTGCTGGGATTACAGGCGTGAGCCACCGTGCCCGGCCCTCTTTAAATCATTTAAATGGCATCTTGACTTCATCTCAACCTTTTGCATATGCTATGTCTTCTGTTGGAAATATTCTGTCACACTTCCCCTATTACCCGATTGCTCCTTGTGCTTCATATCTCAGCCCAGATGCCTCTTTCTCAAAGAAAACATTCTTTATCCGTAGTTTGGTTCATGTCCTTACCCAGGGTATCACCTTTATAGCACTTGTCACATTGTATTTTATGCCTCTTTGCTTATCTTTGTCCCCCCACTCAACTAGTCTGTAAGCTCCTTGAAAGCAGAAACCATGTCTTGATCCCCAGTATCCCCTGATCCCCAGATCTCCTTTATTTGGGAGGGTATTAACATGAAGTGAACATATAACAAAGTATTATTTAATAAATGAATGAAACCCAGATGAGGCACATACGGGAGTTACCAAGCTTCTTATATGAAATCTCTTTGTAAGGTGCCAATAGTCACCTTTCAGGTAGGGATTATATAAGTTAAAGTTTTCATATCTGCTGTTTTATTTAAACAAGGCACAGTTGATAAAGTAGGACTCAATTAACTGGGAAACTCTTTCCCTGCCCTCTGCTAATACAAGAATCCCGCTGCATGCCCAACACCTAAACAAGTTCCCAATGAACACTTCTAGATTATTGATTAAAATTTAAATATTAATCTGCTTTGTAAATTTTCCATTAATGTATTGCAAGAGGTTATTATGTAGTGAATATAGTATTTATTGTGACCTACTTACATTCACAATGACTTTTAATTGTTTAACCTAAAGAAAAAGAGAAGCTGTCACCCCCAGTGTCAAATTTCTGAAGGAATTTTTGGAGGCAGATTTGAGTGAGTGTCTTCAGAGGACAGACCAAGACTAGAGGAAGATTCTGGGTCAATAGAGGAACTTTCCCATTGACAAAGCCATCATAATGGAATGAACTCTAGAATGGACACAAACAGAGAATCAATGAAAGATAATGAAGAAGAGTTTCCCGAGAACAAAAACAAATAGATTAGAAGGTATAAAATAACAGTTGAGAGATATAGAGGCTACACTGGGAAGCTCATATTAGTCCAATTGGAGATTCAGAAAAGGGGCATGGAAATAATTGTTGAAATGCAACATTGAAATGTATCAGAAGTGAGAATTTTTCACTTTTAAAGAAAATAGCATTAATTATATCAAAAATGGATTAAATAAAAATAATTCTATATCTAGAGACATATTATAGAAATACTGTAAAGCATTAAGGAAAAAACTAACAGGTTAAAAGTTGCCAGAAGAAAAAACAGATATTTTATAAAAGAATGATACTAGAGTGACAACAAAAATTCTCAGCAACAATAATAGATGGCAAAAATATAGTAAAGTAATAACTTCAAAGTGCTGAGTGAAAATACCTGGCAAGCTTGCGTTTTATACCTAGATAAACTAGCATTCCAAATGATGGGGTGAAACCTTTTTCGGGCATACAAAGATTATGAGTTTCCTAACTCATTAAAAGAACAATTTAAGACTTGCAGCTTTATCTCTGACATGTAAAAGTAGAACTCCCATCCTTACAACAATAAAAATGCTGAAAAAACTGAAAACCATTGCCTTCTTACAATAAGCAGAGAATTAAGGGCACAGAAAAAAACATCACCACTCCGAAATCTGGAGAGATAGGTAAATACAAAAAAAAATCACAGCCAAGATCAGCTTACCTGGAAAGGAAGCTCTTGGAGCCATAAGCTGGTATCTACCCTTAAATTGTAACTTTGATGAATTGCTAGAAGTAGAGTATAGGCTAGCATGAAAATGAGAAACTCCTCAGAGCTGCAGTTTTGGGGGCCTCAAACTTTCTCAGTTTTACCTCCATGAACCTCATCAAATTGTCATGGTGAAGAGTCAATTTTTTTAAATCCCATGTTTTTGGAAGGGATAAAGGAAAAGTAACACTTTTGAAACATACCCAGAGCATTCTCCTCAACAAAGGCCGAGTCATCAATGGAAAGACTTTATCAGAGCTTTACCTGACGTGGGGAAAGGGAAATTATCTAACTCCAACCCCCTTTAGACTTGCTCTCTCATCTTAAGAGAAGAAAAAGCTGAGGAACACTTGTGATGGTCACAGTTCAGGGACACAGGCCCACTAAAATACTGACACTTAGTTATAGAATTATAGGACCCTATAATTTTCACCCATACCTCACCACCATATCAACAGGGTTCCAGCGTAATAACAGTAGATTATGTACAGCTGAGATGTTCAGATTCTATTTAAGAAGGGGTTTTTAGGGAAGTCTAAAAACAACAGGTAAAACAAATAGCAAGTACACTCAAGGAAATGGAAGACTTAAACACCTATAGCCACAGCAAACATTAAACACAGCCCAACTCCCAACCAGGTTAGCACAAAACCTCATACTAAAGGCCTGTTTCCCTTAGTTTCTATTACCTGATACATCATGTCATGCTTTCAACAAAAAAATTATAAAGCATAATAAAAATCAAGAAAAAATATTATTTAAATAGACAGCAATCATCAGACAGCAATCATCAGAGTACAGACATAGCAAAATTTTGGAATTATCAGACTAAGAATGAAAAAAGTAAACAACATGAAAGAACAGATGGGTAATATAAGCAGAGAGATGAAAATGCTAAGAAAGTATCAAAAGAAAATGCTATAAATAAAAAAAGCCACATTGTAACAGAAGTGAGGAATGTCTTTCATGGGCTCATTCTTAACCTAGACATAGTCAAGGAAAGAATCACAAATTGAAAATATGTCAATGAATGCTTCTCAAACTCAAATGCAAAAAGAACAAAAGAATAAGAAAGAGAACAGAATATTCAAGAACCATGTGACAACTCAAAAGTTGCAACATATGGGTAATTGGAATATGAAAAGAAGAAGAAAGAGAGAACAGAAGAACTAATCCATTAGGTCAGAAATTTTTCAAAATTAATAACACCAAAATACAGATCCAGGAAGCTCAGAGAACACCAAGCAGGAAGAATCCCAAAACAGCTATCCCTAGACATGTCACATTCAAACTGCAGAAAGACAAAGACAAAAATCCTGAAAACAGCAGAGGAAAAGGAACACTTTACCTATAGAGGAACAAGGACAAGAAATATATTGGACTTCTCATTAGAATCTATGCAAACTGAAAGAGAACAGAGGAAGATATTTAGACTGTTGAAAGTGAAAGAATCTAGAACTCTATATTCAATGAAATTATCCTTCAAAAATGAAGAAATACTTTCTCAAACAAATGAAATCTGAGAGAATTTATCACCAGTATACCTGCACTGCAAGAAATGTTTAAAGAAGAGTTTCTTCAGGAAGAGGAAAAATAATGTAAGTCAGAAATTTAAATCTACATAGAGATAGAGCATTAAAGAAGGAATAAATTAAGGTAAAATATTTTATTTTTCTTATTGTTAATTGCTTTAATAGATAACTATTCAAAGTAATAACAGTAGCTATGTATTAGATGATTATAGTATATGAAAAGTGAAATGAATGACAGCCATGTATTGAGGGACAAGAGAGGGAAGTTGGGAATACTCTGTGATATCATTTGACTCTGTGTCCCACTCAAATCTCATCTCGAAGTGTAATCCACCACATGTTGAGGGAGGGTCCTGGTGGGAGGTGATTGGATCATGGGGGCAGTTTCCCCCACGCTGTTCTTGTGAGAGTGAGGAAGTTCTCATGAGATCCGATGGTTTAAAAGTGGCAGTTTCCCCTGCATTCTCTCTTTCCTGCCACCATGTCATATACGCCTTGCTCCTCCTTCACTTTCTGCCATGATTGTACGTTTCCTGAGGCCTCCCCAGCCATGAGAAACTGTGAGTCAATTAAACCTCTTTTGTTTGCAGATTACCCAGTCTCATGTAGTTCTTTGTAGCAGTGTGAAAATGGACTAACACACTCTGCTATAAGGTATCTTCCCTACCTGTGAAGACTCCTTATCAGAAAGAAGTATAGCATACTTCTCATCAGAGTAAGCATAGTATTACTCGAGAGTAAGATTAGACTAGTTGTAAATGCATACTGCAAACTCTAGGGAAACCACAAACTTTTTTTTGTTTTGTTTTGTTTTGAGACAGAATTTCGCTCTTGTCACCCAGGTTAGGGTGCAATGGTTCGATCTCAGCTCACTGCAGCCTCCACCTCCCGGGTTTAAGCGATTCTTCTGCCTCAGCCTCCTGAGTAGCTGGAATTACAGGTGCCCACCACTACACTTGACTAATTTTTGTATTTTTAGCAGAGATGGGGTTTTACCACGTTGGCCAGGCTGATCTCAAACTCCTGACCTCAGGTGATCCACCCGCCTTGGCCTCCCAAAGTGCTAGGATTATAGGCATGAGCTCCTGTGTCTGGCAGTCACAAATGTTTTTTAAAAGAAGCATAATTGATATGCTAGGAGAGGAGAGAAAATGGAATCATATAAAATGCTCAATTAAAACAAGAGAAGACATAACAGCCCTTAACATGTGTGCACCAAACAACAGTTTGTTAAAATACATGAGACAAAAACTAGTAGAACTGCCAAGTATTGTAGTTGGAGTCTTCAACACTCCTCTTTCAGTAATTTATAGACAAGTAGGCAGAAAATCAGTAAGGACATATTTGAACTCAATAGCACTATCAATTGACTAGATTAATTGACTAGATATAATTGACGTCTATCAAGTACTTCATTCAATAACAGCAGAATCATTCTTCACATGCTCACATGAATCATTCACCAAGATGGAACACATCCTGGGTCATAAAACAAATCTTAACAAATTTAAAAGAATAGAAATTATACAATGTCTGCTCTCACACCGTAACATAATTAAACTAGAAATCAATAACAGTAAAATAGCCTCAAATACTTACAGATTAAACAAGACACATCTAAATAACACATGAGTTAAAGAAGAAATCTTAAGAGAAATTTTTAAATATTCAAACTAGATGAAAGTGAAAACACAACTTATCAAAATTTATGGAATGCAGTAAAAGCAGCAGTTAGAGGGAAATTTATAGCATTGAATGCAAATGTTAGAAAAGAAGAAGGATCTAAAAAATCAATAATCTAAGCTTCCCCCTTAGGAAATTAGAGAAAAAGAGATCAATGTAATCCTAAAATAAGCATAAGAAAATAAGTAAAAATTAGAACAAAAATCAGTGAAATTGAAAGCAGGAAAATAGAGAAATCAACAAAACCAAATGCTGTCATGGAAAGATCAATAAAATTGATAAAGCTCTAGCTGGGCTAACAAAGAGAAAAAGAGAAAGAACAAAAATTACTGATATTAGAAATAAAGGAGGAGTCACCACTATTGATCCCATGGACATCAAAAAGATAATAAATATGTGAATAACTACACAACCACAAGTTTGATAACTTAGATGAAATGGACAAATTCTTGGAACAACATGAGCTACCAAAGCTCACAATAGGAGAACTAGATAATCTGAACAGATTATTAAAGAGATCTATTAAAGAAATTAAGTCAATAATTAATATCCTTTCAAAAAAGAAAGCACCAGTTTTAGATGGGTTCACTGGTGAATTCCACCAAAATTTAAGAAAGAATTTATATCAATTTTTTACAATCTCTTCCAGAAAATAGCAGCCAAGGGAATCTCTCTTAACTAATTCTGTGAGACCAGTATTACTCTAACACCAAAACTGGATAAAGACATTACAAGAAAGAAAAGCTATAGACCAATATCTTTCATCTTCAAGAAAATATTAGCAAGTTAAATCCAACAATGTATAAAAAAAAATTATATACCATAATCAAGTAGGATTTATTCAAGGTACATACAAGCCTGGTTCAACATTAAAAAGTCAAGTGATGTTATCCACCCCATCAACAAAATAAATAAGTAAAATCACATGATTATATCAATTGATGCAGAAAAAGCATTTGACAACCCCAACATTAATTGTTTTTTCAAATGTAAATAATTAGGAATAGAGGACTTCCTGAACTCTATTTTTTTTAAACTACAAAAAAAAAAAAAAAAAAGCTACAGCTAACATATTTAATAGCAAAAAAAAAAAATTGATGTTTTCCCCTAAGATTGCAAAAAAGGCAAGGCTCTCCCCTCTCACTACTTCCATTTAACATTGAATGGAAGTCCTAGCTAATGCAACAAGATAAGAAAAGGAAATAAAATGTATATAAATTAGGAAGAAAGAAATAAAGCTACCTTTTCTTGCAGATAACATGATTGTCTATGTAAAAAATTCCAAAGAATCAGCCAAAAAAAAAAAAAAAAACCCTAGAATTAGTAAATTATTATGGCAAAGTTGCAGAAAATAAGAATAATATACAAAATCACCAGGCGCGGTGGCTCATGCCTATAATCCCAGCACTTTGGGAGGCCGAGGCGGGCAGATCACGAGTTCAGGAGATTAAGACCATCCTGGCTAACATGGTGAAACCCCTTCTCTACTAAAAATACAAAAAAATTAGCTGGGCGTGGTGGCGGGTGCCTGTAGTCCCAGCTGCTCGGGAGGCTGAGGCAGGAGAATGGTGTGAACCTGGGAGGTGGAGGTTGCAGTGAGCCAAGATCGTGCCACCACACTCCAGCCTGGGCGACAGAGCCAGACTCCGTCTCAAAAAAAAAAAAAAGGAATCATATACAAAATCATTAGCATATATATGTATATAGATATAGAGAGAGCATAATTTAACTTTGAACTTTAAAGCACAGTATAATTTTCAATATCAAAAAGTTAAATTAGATATAAACCTAGCAAAACATGTACAGGATCTATATAAGGAAAACTACAAAATTATGATGAAAGAAACCAAAGATCTAAATAAATGGAGAGACATTTCATGTTCATAAATAGCAAGATTCAGAATTGCTAAGATGTCAATTCTTTCCAGATTGGTCAATCTCGGTCTCAATCAAGATCCCAGAATGGTATTTTGTGGATATCAACAAACTGATTCTAAAGTGTGTATGGAAAGGCAAAAGACTCAGAAAAGTCAACACTTGAACAACAACAAACTTGGGGGACTGACACTACTCAATCCCAAGACTTACTATAAGTTTAAATTAATCAAGATAGTATGGTATTGACAAAAGAGTGACACATAGACCAATGGGAAAGAATAGGAAGCTCAGAAGTAAATCCATGCAAACATAGTCAACTGGTCTTTGAAAAGACTATCAAAGGGTAGTCTTTTCAAAAATGGTACCGGAACAATTGGATTTCCAAATGAAAAAGAAAAAAAAAAGAATCCACATTCAGACCTTAAACCTTTCAGAAAAATTAACTCAAAATGGTGCACAAACCTAAATATAAAATGCAGTACTATAAAATGCTAGAAGAAAACCTAAGACAAAATTTAAGTGACATTGTGTTTGGCAATGACATTCTAATACCACACCAAAAGCACAATTTATGTGACAGTGGAAAAACACACATGAACTGTGTTTTTCCTATTCTCTCACTGAACACAATAATCAACACAGAGAACTTCTGTGACCAAATGTGTGCAAGATTTTTCTCACACACCAAGCAAGCGATCAGTTCTGCAGCAGACACCATCTGGATGTCCTCCAATTCACTTCTGACTCTATCTACCCGAAGGTAAGGGCCAAATCCCACAAGTTGAGGACTCAGTCCCATGAGACTGCCCCTCCTTCAGGCACCAGTCATAAATCCAAGCCTCCAGAACTTCCAACTAACCAGCTTTAAGTTGGGATTCCCACAACCCCCTCTTTGGGTTCGATTAATTTGCTACAGTGGCTCACAGAACTCAGGGAAACCAGTTTACTATAAAGGAAAATACAAAGGATACAGATGAAGAGATGCATAGTGCGAGATATGGAAGAAAGGGCATGGAGCATCCATGACCCCCCTGGGTGTGCCACTCTTCGGGAACTCCCATGTAGAGGCCTATGTGGAAGCTTTCCAAATCCATTCCTTTTGGATTTTTACAGAAGCTTCATTACATAGGCATGATTGATTAAATCACTGATGATCAACTTAACCTTCAGCCCTTCTCCCCTCTCAGGAGGGTGGGGGTGGAGCTAAAAGTTTCAACCGTCTAATTATGCCTTGGTCTTTCTAGTAACCAGCCCCCATCCTAAAGCTATGTAGAGGTTGCCAACCATCAGTTAACCATTAGCATACAAAAAAATAACTTTAAAGAGTCTAAGGATTTTAGGATTTGTATATTTAGGGAAAGGCGACAAAGACTAAATATATATTTTACATTATCACACCATAAAGGAAAAAATTGACACATTAAACTTTATTAAAATTGAAATTTTTGCTCTGTGAAAGACACAGTTAAGAGAATTAAAGGACAAGCCACAGACTGGGAGAAAATATCTGCAAAACACATAGTAGCTGTACATCCAAAATATACATCAAAAAACTCTTAAAACTTAACAAGAAAACAAACAACCTCATTAAATATTGGCAAAGATGTGAACAGACACCTCACCAAAGAAGATATGCAAATGAAAAATAAGCATATGAAATTATGTTCAACTTCATTTGTCATCATAGAATTGCAAATTAAAACAGTAATAGGATACCACTACACACGTATTACAGTGGCTAAAATTTTTTCAAATATTTAACTGACAATACCAAATGTTGGTGAGGATGTGGAACAACAGGAACTATATCATTCATTGATGGTGGGAATGTAAAATGGTTCAGCCACTTTGGAAGACAGTTTGGCAGTGTCTTACAAAAGCTAAACATAGCCTTACAATCCAGAAATCACACTCCTAGATATTTAAATCGATTTGAAATTTTATGTTCCCACAAAATCCTGCATGGGAATGTTTATAGAAGTTTTATTCACAATCTCCAAAAACTGGATGCAACCAAGGTTTCCTTTGATATGTGAATGGAAAAACAAACGGTGGTACATCCATACAATGGAGTATTATATAGCAATAAAAAAAAAATGTGAGCTATCAAGCCACAAAAAGATTTGGAGAAAACTTAAATATCCATTATTAAATGAAAGAAGATACTATGAAAATACTATATTGTATATGATTCAAATTATATGACATTCTGGAAAAAGCAAAACCATAGACAAAGAAAAATGATCCATGTGTGCCGAGGGTTTGGGGGTAGAAGGGAGCAATAAATAGGTGATACATGGGGTATTTGTTAGAGCAGAGAAACTATACTGTATGATACTGTAATGGTGAATGCATTACAATAGGCATTTCTCAAACCCATAGAACTTGACAGCAGAAGGAAAACTTAAGGCACACAAATTTTTAAAAGTCAGTTAGGAGGAAGGGAATCCCAGAAAGGAATGCAGACTCTGATAAGAGACTTTACCAGTATTGTAAAAACAACCTCACTGAAGAGGGTGAGAGATCCAGGTGTTGACCTAAGTAACTTTGGAAATTAGTAGTCTTTAAGACTAAATGCATTTTAGCACTCTTCCCTCTACTGGATAAAGTTATTGGTTCTCACAGGGTATGCTTTAAAGTTTCCAGTACCACTGTACGTGTGTATTGGAACTGGACAACTAAGTAAATGGATGGTGGATGTTGGCGGCCAGGTTTCTCATGTTTGAGGTGGGAATTTACAGATAAAAGGGGGAGGCTAGAGTAACCCAAGGATTAGAGTTGGAGACATTAATATGAACTCATGATTAGCTTAATACAGGCACAAATGGTTAATTACAGAAATTTTTGTTTGTTAAGTGGTTTATTTTATTATTTAAATATCAACTTTTAAATTCAGGGTACACGTGTAGGTTCGCTGCATGGATATGTTGTGTGATGCTGAGGCCTGGGTTATAATTGATCCTGTCACTCAGGTTGTGAGCATAGTACACAATATGTAGTTTTTCAACCATTCCCACCCCTTACTCTAGTAGTCTCTAATGTCTATTTTTCCCATCTTTATATCCATGTGTACCCAATGTTTAGCTCCCACTTATAAATGAGAACATGTGGTATTTGGTTTTCTGTTTCTCAGTTAATTTACTTAGAACAATGGCCTCAAGCTCCATCCATGTTGCTGCAAGGACATGATTTTACTCTTTTTTATGGCTGCCTAGTATCTCATGATATGTATGTACCACATTTTCTTTATCCAGTCCACCACTGATGGGCACCTAGGTTGAGTCTATGTCTTTGCTATTGTGAATACTGCTGCAATAAACATACGGGTGCATGTGTCCTTTTGGTAGGATGATTTATCTTTCTTTGGGTATATACCCAATAATGAGATTGCTGGGTTGAATGGTAGTTACATTTTTAGTTCTTTGAGAAATCTCCAAACTGCTTTCCACAGTTACTGAACTAATTTACATTCTCACCAGCTGTGTGTAAGCTTTCCCTTTTCTCTGCAGCCTCATCAACATGTTATTTTTTGACATTTTAGTAATAGCCATTCTGACTGTGTGAGATGGTATCTCATTGTGGTTTTAATTTGCATTTCTCCAATGATTAGTGATGTTGAACATTTTTTCATGTATTTGTTGGCCACTTGTATGTCTTCTTCTGAGAAGTATCTGTTCATGTCCTTTGCCCACTTCTTAAGGGGTTACTTATTTTTTCCTTGTTGAATTAAGTTCCATATAGATTCTGGATAGATCTTCATAGATAGATCTTTATTGGGTGCATAGTTTGTAAATATTTTCTCCCATTCTGTAGGTTGACTTTTTACTCTGTTGATATTTTCTTATGCTGTGCAGGAGCTCTTTAGTTTAATTAGATCCCACTTGTCAATTCTTCTTTTTGTTGCAATTGCTTTTGTGGACTTAGTCATAAATTATTTGCCACGGCCAGTGTCCAGAAGGGTATTTCCTAGATTTTTTCTTCTAGGATTTTTAAAGTTTTAAGTCTTACACGTAAGTCTTAATCCAATCAACTTTTGAGTTAATTTTTGCATATGGTGAAAGGTAGGGGTCCAGTTTCATTCTTCTGCATATGGCTAGCCAGTTATCCCAGCACCATTTATTGAATAGGGAATCCTTTCCCCATTGTTTGTTTTTGTCAACTTTGTTGAAGATCAGATGGCTGGTGAGAATGTAAATTAGTTCAGTAACTGTGAAAAGCAGATATGTGGCTTTATTTCTGAGTTCTCTATTTATTCCATTGACCTATGTGTCTGTTTTTATACTAGTACCATGCTGTTTTGGTTACGGTGGCCTTGAGGTATAGTTTGAAGTCAGGCAACGTGATGTCTGCAGCTTTGTTCTGTTTGCTTAGGATTACTTTGGCTCTTTGGGCTCTTTTTTGGTTCCATGTGAATTTCAGAAGAGTTTTTTTTCTAAGTAATTACAGAAATAGTATGTTATAATCTTATGTGTCTCAATGTGACTGGGTCATGGGGTGTCCAGACATTTGGTTAAACATTACTTCTGGGTGTGTCTATGAGAGTGTTTCTAGATGAGATTAACATGTGAATTAGTAGATGGAGTAAAGCAGATTGTTCTCCCCAGTGTGTATGGGCCTCATTCAATCTGTTGAAGGCCTGAATAGAAGAAAAGGCTGAATAAGAAAAAATTCTTGTTTTGGCCATTGCACCAATTTTTTGCAAAGCTTGCAACTATTTCAAAGTGTTGGGTTAATTAGGGTTATTCCTTTGGTTAATAAATAAATGTGTTTGTGCTTTTAAAAATAATTATTTCTGACTGACTCTCTTTAGACTGGGACACTGGTCTCCTTCCTTTGGACTCAGACTCAGACTTAGACTGGAATTTACAACATCAGTTCTCCTGGGTTTCCAGCTTGCCAACTTCAGATCTTGGACTTCTCAGTTTCTATAATCAGGTGAACCAATTCCTTATAATAATATATTTACCATTGGTTCTGCCTCTCTGAAGAACCCAGACTAATATACTGTGCTTTTTGGCTTTTTGGGGTTTTTTTGAGACAGGGTCTTACTTACTCTGTTGCCCAGGCTGGAGTGCAGTGGCACGACCTCGGCTCACTGCAACCTCCACCTCCTAGGCTCAAGCAATCCTGCCTCAGCCTCCCAAGTAACTGGGACTACAGGCATGCACCTCCACACCCAGCAAATTTTTGTATTTTCTGTAGAGACAGGGTGTTGCCATTTTGCACAGGCTGGTCTCGAACTCCTAAGTGCAAGTGATCCATCTGCCTTGGCCTCTCAAAGTTCTAGGATTATAGGCATGAGTCACTGCACCTGATCAGTAATACACTTGTGTATGTATGTGTGGGTTAACATAAAAATGTTTGTGCTATCAGTTGAAAGGGCATAAAAGAAATGACACCTCAGTAGCAACAAGCACACCTAATGCCTAGATCTTGGTTTCTAACACCGTCCTCCAACAAAGAAACCAGGAATCTTTGAGAAATAGTTGATTCTAGGACTGGGGAAAGAAATATACAAGATGATCCTGGAACTTCTGCCATAAAATAAGGAAGTGTTGAACAACAGCCTATGATGGAGGTGTATCAGAGGAGGACAAGAGCCAATGGAAAGAGCTCCCAATGGCCAAAGCTGGAACAATTTGAACAACAAAACAAATAAGGTATGCCAGATTCTAATCCAAAGTGAAAAAATAAATATTTCTGAGTCCATGCTTACATAAATAAGCAATTGAATAAATTAGAGATACTCCACCCTCAAGGAAGGGGAGCATAACTTCCCACTCTTTAAGTGTGGGCTGCACATAGCAACTTCCTTCCAAACAATACACTATGGAGGAGGCAGGAGAGGATAACTTTACTGTGGAGAAACCTGGCACACCACCTCAACCAGGTGATCAAGGCCACTATCAACAGTCATAAATCGTGTTGATAGTATATTATGTACCTTTGACATGATGCAGTGAAGACAGCACTTTGTCTTTGTAGTCTGTCTCTGAGTAACCCATGGCCCCAGTCTTATTATGAGAAAAACAGCAGACAAATTCCCATAGTGAGGCATCCTACAAAATGCTTGGCCATTATTCCTCAAAACTCTCTTACTAAATGTGATATGGTATTCTGGATGAAGTCCTGGAACAGAAAAACAACATTAGATAAAAACTAAAGAAATTTGGATAAAGTATGACTTTAGTTAATAATTATGTGTCAATAGTGGTTCCTTAATTATAACAAGAATTTCCCACTAATGTGAGATGTTAAAATAGGGGAAACCATAGAGGATATTTTGAAAATCTCAACTATCTTCTCAACTTTTTCCATAAATCTAAAAAGATAATGTCTCTTTAAAAAAACAAAAACAAAAACCAAAAAGAACTTAAAGGATATACTTCAGCAAGGAGAGAACTGAATTTAGAGGGAAGCTAATGAGCTAGAAAACAAAATATGTCAGTAAATTTAATTATTAACTGAAAGAGATAATTTTTTATTAATAGGCAAAACTATGACTAGAAATAATAATAACTAGATGAGAATGATGTTCAATTAGTGATTAAAGTTAGTTAAAGTCTGTGTCATGTTTGGGAAGAGGATAGAAATACTGAATGACTTAAATTTGTTAGAAAAAAATGAATACTTAAGCATATGTATGCAATTAATTATACAAAAATTCAAGGATAACCACAATAAAATGAAAAACACAGTCTATTTTCCAAATCACTACAGAGGGGGAAAAGGGTATGTAGGGGAAGAACGGATGTGGAAAACATTTTCAGTTCAACAGAATGCAAGAAAAGGAGAAAAAAAAAAGAACAGAAAACAAAGCACAGAAAAAGTTGGTTAAAAAATACGCAAATATATAGATCGTTACAATGAATGTTGTAGGAGATGCATCTTGCACATACCCTCAAATTCTCTTGGCCTCACCTGTCTCCCAGACACTCAGCCTCTTGCCTTTCTTACAGCTACTGCCAAGTGACAGTCAACTCTGTTGGGTCTGTGGCTGGAGGCCGCTACCCACTGTCTCTGTCTTCTCCCACTCCATTGGCACTTTATGTCACAATGCATGAACCAGGTAACTCAGCCTGAAGTTCAAAAGAGTTACATCCCCAAGGGGCAAAAGGCCCAATTAGAGATAAGAGATAGAACAGAGCCAACAGGTAAATGCCTTCTCTTTGGTTCCCTTCAATGGACTTTTCCAAGGCATGCATATGCCTGTACAGCATGTGTGGAGATGTGCCAAGAGGCCAAGTGAGTATATCTATCAAGCATTGGCATTGTCTCGTGTTGTGCTGTGAAGTCCTTACACATGCTTTCCATTCTCCTTTGCCTCAGTTACCCTTTCTCTCTCTCTTAATGACTCAACATTGCTTCAGGCTCTGTTGCTAAGACAAATGTAAAATAAACAAATACATTTAAAAGTCCATCTACTAAAATAGATTGGATGATTAGATTTAAATCCAGTAAAACACAAGAGACACATCTGAAATAAAATTAATTAGAAATGTTGAAATGAAGACATGGAAAATATACACCATGAAATTACTAACAACAGCAACAAAACTAACGTAGTAATATTAGTATCAGACAAACTAAAATTTAAGGTATTGGGCCCGGCGCGGTGGCTTACGCCTGTAATCCCATCACTTTGGGAGGCCCAGGCTGGTGGATCATGAGGTCAGGAGATAGAGACCATCCTGGCTAACACGGTGAAACCCCGTCTCTACTAAATATACAAAAAGTTAGCCGGGCATAGTGGCGGGCGCCTGTAGTCCCAGCTACTCGGGAGGCTGAGGCAGGAGAATGGCATGAAACCAGTGGGCGGAGCTTGCAGTGAGCCGAGATCGCTCTACTGCACTCTAGCCTGGGTGACAGAGTGAGACACTGTTTCAAAAAAAATTAATTAATTAATTAATTAAAATGTAAGGTATAATAGTATGTAACAATATATTACATACATATTTAGTACATATATAAAGAAAAAACTCCACCAATGAAATATATCAATAATGAATTTATATGCACCTAAAAAAATTACCTGAAAACATACAATACAGACACAGACAGGATTAGAAAAAAAAATAACCAATATAAAAACATAATGGGAGATTTCAGCAAACATCTATTAGAAATCATATACCAAGTGGCCAGGTGCAGTGGCTCACGCCTGTAATCCTAGCACTTTAGGAGGCTGAGGCGGATGGATCACTTGAGGTCAGCAGTTCCAGACCAGCCATGCCAACATGGTGAAACCTATCTCTACTAAAAATACAAAAATTAGCCAGGCGAGGTAGTGTACGCCTGTAATCCCAGCTACTCAGGAGTTAGAGGCAGGAGAATCACTTGAACCCAGGAGGCAAAGCTTGCAATGAGCTGAGATCGTGCCACTGCACTCTAACCTGGGCAACAGAGTAAGACTCGGTCTCAAAAAAAATTTAAAAAAGAAACCATATACCAAGTAGACAAAATGTTATTAAGGTATAGAATGTTTGAACAACAAAATCAATATATGTTCTAATAAATGCATATAGAGTTTTCAACCAATAAACAGACTGAATGCATTCTCTTCCAGTTCATATGAATTATTTACAAAATTTGACCATATATAATACTATACACACAGGAAATCTCAACAAAGAAGCAATATCATATAGATCATTTTCTCTTGTGGCAATAAATCTAAATTAGAAAGCAATCATAAACATTAAATCCAAACAAAACAGACATACATTGAAATTTGTAAAATGCTTTTCTAAATAACTTACTGTGAAAGAGGACATCACAATAAAAATTGTAAGTATTTTACATGAATTGTAATTGAAGTTTGCATATTAAAACTATGTAACTAGTAGAGTACTTGCAAGACAATTTGTAACTGTAAATGCACCAATTAAAATAAAGTTAGAAAATAAATGTTATATTTAACTGAAGAACCAATAAAAAGATTGTAGTAAACAAAAACAAGACAGAAGACAGTAAATATTAAAAATAAGGGTAGAAATTAATAAAATAAGAAAATAACAGAATCAACTAAGACAAAAGCTATTTCTCTTAAAAAGAAAAACTAATAAAACAGTCTTCCAATAAGACTAGCAAGGGAAGAAACAAAAAAGGCATATAAATACACAAAACTAGATATGAAGAAGGGGATATAACTAAAATAGAGACTTTAATAATCATAATAGAATATGATCAGCTTTATGTTTTAAAATTTGAAAACACAAAGAATTTTACATTTCTAGAAAATAAAAATTACCAAAATTGGCTCAAGAAGAAATAAGAAACTTGAATAAATTAAGCCATTAAAGAAATAACATGGCAAATAAAAGTAAAACCACCTCAACGACAAGATCCACGCTTAAATGGATACTTGATATGTGACAGAGGTTATGTCACAAATCAATAAGGAAAGAATGGCTTCTTCAATAAATGACACTGAGACAACTGACCATACTTATTGAAAAAAATAAAACTAGCTGCTTACATTTTTAATTATATGTGAAAATTAATTCTGGGTAGATTAAAAATCTAAATAGAGGCCGGGCGCGGTGGCTCAAGCCTGTAATCCCAGCACTTTGGGAGGCTGAGACAGGTGGATCACGAGGTCAGGAGATCGAGACCATCCTGGCTAACACGGTGAAACCCCGTCTCTACTAAAAAATACAAAAAACTAGCCAGGCGAGGTGGCGGGCACCTGTAGTCCCAGCTACTTGGGAGGCTGAGGCAGGAGAATGGCGTTAACCAGGGAGGCGGAGCTTGCAGTGAGCTGAGATCCGGCCACTGCACTCCAGCCTGGGCGACAGAGTGAGACTCCGTCTCAAAAAAAAAAAAAAAAAAAAATCTAAATAGAAAAAGCAAAACTTTAAGACATTTAGAAAAAAACATGAAAATATCTTCAGGGTAGAGAATTTCTCAAACAAGACACTATGAGAAAAGAAAAATATTGATAAATTTAACTTTTATTTTAAAACTTTATTCAGCAATAGTTATCATATGCAAAGTAAAAGACAAGCCACAACAGTCTCTTTGGAAAATAAGTTGGCATTCTCTAATAAAGCTGAAGATATGCATATCTGATTAAGAAACTCCTCTCCTAGATATAATCCCTAGAGAAACTCATGCATGTGTGTGCCCAGAGACATGTACAGGAATGTTTACAGTGATATTGTTTGAAATATTCAAAAACTGGAGGAGTGAAACAAATCAATGGTAGAATTTTTGTGGAACATTCATTTGATAAAATGCCATCAGCAGTGAAAATGAGGAATATATATATATATACGTGTGTGTATATACATATATACACACATATATACACATATATGTGATATATATACACACACATTATGTATATACACATATGTATGATTCTCAGTCTCACTAGTAAATGGAAGACATTCAAATTAAAACAACAATGAAACATCATTTTACGGACATCATGCCAGCAAACGTTAAAAGGCTGACAACACCAAGTATTGTTCAGGATATGAAAAAACAGATCTCTAATTATACTGCTGGGAGTGTGCTTTGGGGAGCAATTTAGCCACATTTAACAATATTGAAGAAAAGCATATTCTATGGCCCAACAGGGCAGTTTCGCATTTTGCAGAAAGTCTTTTACAAGAATATTTATCTGTGCCGTTGTTTGTAACAGCTAAAAGTTAGAAATGACTTCAGTGTTCCTAAACAAAAGAAGGAATAAATAAATTGTAGTATAGTAACACAATGCAATGTCACGTAGCAATTAGAATGAACTAGAGCTACAACTATCAAAATGGAAAAGCAAATTCTAGAATATGCATAGTAAGACACCATTTACATAAACTTTGAAAATATGCAGAACAACACCACATATTGTTTATGATGCAAACATATGTAGCAATAGTATGAAACTATGCATGAGAATGAAAAACACTGAGGTGAGGGTGGTGTTTGCCTCAGGAGAGGGAGGAAAAAGAATGAGATCAACTAGGAGCATACACAACTTCAATTATATCTGAAATATTTTACTTATTTTTAAAAGAACTGAAGCAAAAAGAAAATCTGTCATTTTAATTTACCAGATTAACAAATTAAGGTAGAAAAACCATGCAATCATGTCAATAGATTTAGAAAAAGCATTTGATGAAATTCAGCAACACTAATTCATGATTTAAAAAAAAAAAAAAACCCTTAAACTAAGAAGAGAACCTTAACATGATAAGAATTGCCTGCCAAACACCAACAGCAAATATCATGTATGATTGTGAAATGTTAGAAGTATTTCTTTCAAAGTCAAGAACAAACTAGGATGTCTGGAGGTCCTAGACAGTGCAATATGGCTAGTGTACATAGGATTGGAGGAGAAGGGTGGAAGAGGGAAAGAAAAGAAATGTAAGCAACACCGAGACAACTTTTCATGCATATCAGATTGGCAAAAATTAAAATGACTGATACCACCACAGATTTTGGAGGATGGAAGCATCAGGAACTCTTTCACTGTTGATGGAGCTGTAAATAGGCATAGCACTTTGAACAGTAAATTGTCAATATCTGGTAAACCTGAAGATGTGCATATAATATTATCCGGCAATTCTGCTTTTAGATATTGTAATTGAGAAAAATTAGGAAGCAATCTAAATGTCAGTGAACAGAGAATAAGTAAGTCGGGTGCAGTTCATTCATACAATGAACTACTGTATAGCTGTTGAAACAAATGAACTAAGTTTTCCTGCACAGATGTGGTGAAACCTCAAAATGTAACGTTAAATGAGAAACATCAGTTACAAAAGGACAAAGTCAGTACAACACAATTAATGTCAGTTTTAAGAACACAAAAAGCAATCCTACATATTGTTATGGTTATACATATATGCATTAAGTGTATAAAAACCGGTAAAGAGTGATTTTTAAACACTTTAAGCAAACTTTCTTTGAGGAAAGAAAACATGGGGGCTGTTAGCTGTATCTGTGATTTTTCTTCCTGAGAAAAAGAAGAGAAGGCTACAACAAATACAGCAAAATATTAACATCTTAAATCTGGATGGTGCAATATGAGTTTCTATTACATTATTTTTACCTTTACTTCTTTATGTTTGTAAAACAGTAATCCCGCCTTATCCAAGGGGGATACATTCCAAGACCCCCAGCGGATGCCTGAAACCACAATACCAAAGCCCAAAAATATTATGCACAATTTTTTTCTTTCTTCACAATTTCACAGATAGAAGATTCATCCTTACTATGGATCTTAGCAACCTCAGCATACAATTTTTTTTTTCTTTCCTTATTAAGTCAAGAACTTTTAACTTTTCACTTAAAGAAGTACTTTATGGCTTCTCTGTGGCACATTCAAATTGCCCACATCACGACTCTTGCACTTTGGGGCCATGACTAAGTAAAGTAAGTGTTACCTGAACCCAAACATTGCCATACACAGTCAATCTGATAAACCAAGACAGCTACTGACTGACTAGCGGGCAGATAGCACATACACACGGATACTCTATACAAAGGGATGACTCCTGCCAGGGACAGAAAAAAGCAAGACAACTACTCAGAATGGCATGCAATTTAAACTTAGGAGTTTTTAATGACTGCCCTAGAAATCCACTATAATATATAACCAGTTCAATTGTCAGACATTTAAGTTGCTTTTGCTTTTTCACTACCATCAACAATGTTTTGGTAAATACACTTATAATTAAATCTCTGCATACATCTCTGTTTCTTTAGGATCTGTTCCAGAAGGAACTGCTGGATCAAAGCATGTGCGAACTCTTAAGGCTTCTGATACATATTGCCAAATTACCCCTGGAAGGACTTACCAGCAGTGAATGGGAGAACCTGTTCCTCAGGGTCCTGACCCGCCCAACTGTAATCGCACAATACAAAGTAAGGGGGATAGGGGAGGGATATTATTGTTTGAATTTGTTTTTTTGTTTATAAGTAAAGAAAAAATTGTTTCTTTCCTTATGATTATTTGTATTTTTTCTTTTATAAATATCCTTTGTTTATTATTCAAATCATCATACGCTTCTCCTTTTTGTTTGCAAGAAGAGAAAGAGAGAAATACTTAGAAGATAAAATCCCATATTTGGGTGGAACCTTGAAGCCTGGCCATGCGTCCACAGGAGGAAACGTATAAACAAAGTCTGGGATGCAGAAATTCTCAGGGTACAAATGGGGCAGGTGGGGCTTAGAGTCTCTGAGACATTATGTGAATGAAGGATTTGAGGTGAGAGGGAGAAGCAAGAGTCATACCTTGAAGCACTTTGAATGTTAGGTAACGGGTGTGGACTTCCCCTGAAGGCAACAGGTGACCATGAGGCCAGTTCCAGGTTTTAGAACAATCGTATAGCTGTGATGCAGGTTGTGGAGAACACCAGTAAAAGTGAGTGTTGACCAGATGTGAACATGGACGGGAGTAAACCAGCCCAGAGGTTCTTGGGTGGATCTGGTGGGAGGCAACAAAGACTGAACTGAGGGGTTGGGGAGAGGAAAATGGGGCTGTGAAGTAGGTTCAGTGTTCACTGGTTACCCACTTATCTGAATGCAGTGACACAGAACAACCACACACATGACAGGTTACATGAAGCAGGGTTATGACTTACAGCAAGGGACGACCGAAGCCTAAGCCTAGGATTCACTGAGAGCCGGTCCCCAGGCTCAGAAAGCTGCCCAGGGTGGAAGGAGTCTTGACTGCACGTGCCCCACTTGCACCGCAGCCCACAGGCCCCAGAAAGCAGCCCACCCTGGGTCTTATACCCCAGGGAGATGGGAGTCACCAGACAAAAGCACTGAAGAACATCCTGTTTCTAGGGGAGAAAACTGGAACAGAGCCCAGACTCTTCTGGCCAATCCTTTCCCATCTCAGGATGTTACATTCTCAGCACATTCTACAGTTATTCTTGAGAACCGTAAGTGAGAAAGGAAGGAGAACTGGGCTGGTTCCAGGCCACCCAGAGACTTGTCTTGCTGGGACAAGTGGGAAAGCTAGAGGTGGCATCTGCAAGACTTAACAGAACCAGGATTGAGGGAGAGAGTAACACTTACTCTATCTAGTGTGCTTTGTCAAAGGTCATTATTTGCCTATTTTAATTAAGATGCTCTGTATTGAATAATACCATTTCTATCCATGAGCAAAGACTCTTTATGTTTCCCAGTGGTACAAGGCTCAGTCCATCTAATCTAACAAACTGATGCTTTTAACAATGATGTGAACTGATTCCCAAACTACTCTCTGCTGCCAGACCACAGGCTCCTAAGAAGTGCTGGGCCCGGGTGCTGTACAGACATAGTATGAGGCTTGTGTGGCCAGGAAACTCTCCTGTTCACAAATAGTTGTTGAAATAAAACAGTAGAATAGTCAATTAATGCTAGCTGCTGTAACAAGCATCCCCAAATTATCAGTGGCTTAATGCAATAAGAGGTTACTTCATACTTACACAAAATCCAATGCAGACGTTCCCTTTGGTCATCTCTCCTGAGGAGCTCAGCTCTGGGGGACGCCTCCAGAATTTAAGTGGTTTTCATCAGTGCTTTCTCAGAGTCCTTCACTAGACCCTTGCATCAGGTTGAAGAATGAAGGAAGAGATCAAGTATGAAAGATGAATGCCCCTGCTTAACTGCTTTGGTCCAGAAGAGACATGTATCACTTCCACTCACATTCCACTGCAAAAGGTAGTCACATCAATGCAAGCAAGGTTGAGAAACACAGTCCCAGGCTGGGCAGCTTCTTCCCGGAGGCAGCTCTACACTGTGAAAGAGGAGTGCAAGTCTTTGGTGTTTGGCTGTTGTCTCTGCAGTGAACAGAACGGTGAATGGAGCTCACATCCTAGTGGGGACCATAGACAAGAAGCTATGAAAAGAAATGTGCCAGAGAAAGTGCCGTTAAGGTGGGTGGGCCTGGAGAGGGAGTGTGGTCAGGGAAGGCTTCTTGGAAGAAGGTGGTTCTGAGCTGAGACTTAAAGGGTGCATGGAGTTAATCAGGAAGAGGAGGAAGAGAGTGTTCCAACCAGAGGAGACAGAGTTTGCAAAGGAGACCTGGAAGAAACAAAGATGTATTCTAGAACTGAAAGAAGTCCAGTGAAAACTATGAGGAAGGGGAAGCACAAGGTGGAGCTGGAGATGTAGGCAGGGGCCAGCCCACTCATTCATGCATTCTTTCCCTCTATCAGCAGATACTTACCACATGTCTGGTATAAGCCATTGTTCTAGGCAACAGGGCTAAAGCAGTAGGTAAAATAGACAAAGTCCTAAGGATCATGGACTTTTTGAGCCAGAGTAAGGAAATCTCTTGAAGGGCATTCTGATTTGGGCATCAGAAAGCCAAAACATTTAGGGCAGGGATGGGGGAAGGCTGCAGCCCTGCTGTCTCCCAGTGCCTGCATCCCTAGATGTGTGACGGAACCATTGAGGCCACAGCCTGGAATTGGCCACTGTGTGTGGATTCAATTTCCGGCATTTTGGGCAGCTGCCCTTTGTTGTGGATGGATTGTTTAGTTGGCCATTTGTTGTAATCATTTCTGATCTTCTGCTTATTGTGTCAAAGATAAACACCGCTTGGCTGATCCCCTGGGAGCGGGACGCCTGTTCCGCAGGGCTTTGTGAGCCATCGCCTCGCACTTGAAACAACCTGTTATTTCCTCCCTTGAAAGAGGCTCATAAAATGATAGATGAATCTCCAGTAACTATAATACCTTCCTAATGGTTAGAGAAACTGGAGCCATATAGCAGGAGCACAGTCTAGAAGAAAAATAGGAGAGTTAGAAAGACAAGCTTTAAAATATAATGGCGTCATAATGGGTAAAATGAAACACATGATGCTATTAGAATTCTGCCCCATGCATCTTTAGCACAGCATTAGCTGGAGAACCAGCCCCTCTGCCAAGAAACCCTTCTTTCCCCAAGGTGGATGTCGTAACAGCATTTGTTGAGTGACTGAACAATGGCAGTGTTTATTGAATGACAAAATCCACAGATACTGTTTACTGTGCAAGTGATGGATAAGTTCCTAAACATAGTACTGGGACCCCTGAAGGTACTGGAGAAATATGTCCTGATTAAACAAACAGATGATTCTAAATTCTCAACACACAGGGAACTCAAAAACTATGGGTATTTACCATGCTGCAGGCCCTATGTCAAGTACTTTGGGATGAATAACTCACTGACCTCAAAAGCCACACAGCTAATGGGTGAGAGATGGGGTCATTATAACCATAAACATAATGATAAGAGACACTAAACCCCAAAATATGCATATATGCCAAATAATGTTCCAAAGAAAAGAAGAGAAACTAAACTGTTTTCCCCTGACTGCAGCCAACTCCAACATGTCTGATAGTATTGACTGTAAGGTGTCCCTTTGAATTCTGTTTAACTCAATCATAGCAGATTGCATTTCCCCAAAAAAGATGACCACAACCATATCTCACCTCCCACATGCTCTTCTCCAATATGGCCTTGTTACTCTTTTGCCAAAATGTGGAGGGAGGGCAGGCACGGTGGCTCACATCTGTAATCCCAGCGCTTTAGGAGGCTGAGGTGGGAGGATTGCTTCAGCACAGGAGTATGAGACCAGCCTGAGCAACATAGTGAGATCCCATCTCTACAAAAAATGCAAAAATTAGCTGGACATAGTGGTGTGTGCATGTAGTACACACACACACATGCAAAGTGGGTGGAGCCTAATTCTCCTCCTCTTGAATGTGAGTGGGCTTGTGCTATGGTTTGAATGCGTCATCTCCAAAATTCAGGTGTTACCAACGTGATAGTATTGAGAGGGGGGCCTTGAAAAAATGTTTAAGCTGTGCAGTTTTCTCCCACGTGATTAGGTGCCCGTATTAAAGGGCTCTAAGTAGGGGGTTTGTCCCTTTTGCCCTTTGGCCTCCCACCATGTGAGGATACAGTGTTCCTTCCCTCTGGAGCACATGGCATTCAAGACACCACCTTGGTGTGGAGAAAAGGGAACCTTTGTACACTGTCAATGGGAATGTAAATTAGTATAACCACTATGGAGAACAGTTTGGAGGTTCTTCAAAAAACTGAAAATAGAGCTCCATATGACCCAGCAATCCCACTGCTGGGGATATACCCCAAAGAAAGGAAATCAGTATATTGAAGAGATATCTGCACTCCCATGTTGCAGCACTGTTCACAATAGTCAAGATTCGAAGCAACCTAAATGCCCATCAACAGATCAATGGATAAAGAAAATGTGGTGCTTACACACCATGGAGTACTATTCAGCCACAAAAAAGAATGAGACTCTGTCATCTGCAACAACATGGATGAAACCAGAGGTCATTATGTTAAGTGAAATAAGCCAGGCACAGAAAGACACACACTGCATGTTCTAACTTATCTGTGGGACTGAAAAATCAAAACAATTGAGCTCATGGAGAGAGAGACTAGAAAGATGATCACCAGAGGCTGGGAAGGGTAGTGAGAGGACAGATGGGATGGTTAATGGGTTTTAAAAAAACAAAAATAAAAAGAATGAATAAGACCTAGTATTCAATAGTATAACAGGGGGACTATAGTCAATAATAAATTAATTATACAGTTTAAAGTAACTAAAATCGTGTAATTGGATTGCTTGTAACACCAAAGGATAAATGCTTGAGGGGATGCCTACTTAGTTTTCCGTGATGTGTTTATTACATGCTACGTTCTTGTATCAAAACATTTCATGTGCCCCATAAATATATACAGCTACTATGCACCCACAAAAAATAAAAATGTTTTTAAAAAGACATCATCTTGAAAGCAGAGATAGGATCCTCACCAGACAAGGAATCTACTGGCACCTTGATTTTGGACTTCCCAGCCTCCAAAACTGTGAGAAATAAATTTCTGCTCTTTCTAAATGACCCAGTCTATGGCATTTTGTTATAACAAAATGCTGGAAGGCTTCACCCGACAGAGAATGAGGGAAGTGATGCTGTCACTAAGTTCATGCAGCCCTGCTTTGTTCACTGGGACATTTGCTCGTGGAGCCCTGAGCCACGGAGTAAGAAGCCCAACTACCCTGAGGCCACCATGCTGTGAGGAAGCAAAGCCACGTGGAAAAGCATTTCAACTGCAGTCTAGTCTTTGTGTCATCCCAGCCCATATGTGAGACTTGTGAGCAAATGGGCCTTCAGAGGACTCCAGCTTCAGCCTTTGAATGTTCCCAGCTGATGCTCCAGACATCATGGGGCAGAGCCAAGATATCCCTGCAATGTCCCGACCCACAGAATTCATGTGAATTATAAAACCTCCTGCATGACAAAATCTGCTAAATGGGGGGAGAAGGGTAATCTCGTTACCCAGTGTTATGTGTGACACTGAGTTATGTCCCCTCTCCAAATTTATATATTGAAGCCCTGACCCCCAATACCTCAGAAGGTGACTGTGTTTGGAGATAGAGCCTTTAAAGAGGTGCTTAAAGTAAAATGAGGTCGTATGGATGCGACCTAATCTAATATGACTGGTATCCCCAAAAGAGGAGGAAATTTGGATACAGACATATCCAGAGGGAAGACCATGTGAGACACACGGAGAAGGTGGCCATCTACAAGCCAAGGGCAGAGGCCCGAGAAGGAACCAACCATGCCAACATCTCCATCTCAGACTTCCAGCCTCCAGAACTGTGAGAAATAGACTGATACTGTTTAAGCCACCAGTATGTTGTATCGTGTTACTGCAGCCCGAGCAGACAGATACACACAGGAACAGTAACCAGGACATCAGCTCACATGGGTCCCACTCCAAGCCAGGCCCTGGGCTGGGGGCTGGGGACGCTGCCCTGAACTCAAAGAGCTCTCAGTGAAGAGGGGGAAAGAGACACATAAATGAGCAATTAAAGGGCGTGAGGCCAGAGGATGGTGTCTGGTTGCCAAGAGAAGGAAGGGGCTAAGGAATGCTTTAGGGAGGGGTGATGTTCAAGCTGTACCTTAAAAGGATAATGAAGATTCCCCACACAGAGAAGGGGAAAGGGGATTCCAGGCAGGGGACTGGCTGAGCAACAGCACAGGAGTGTAAAAGGGTCTAGAGGTGAGAGCCAAGATAAAACAGAAAGCTCCCGGTGGTTGGCAGAGTCCAGGGAGATGTTATTGGCCAGAGGTGAGGGCTGGCTCACAAAGAGCCTTGAACGCCGTGATTAGGGGTCTTCTGGGTGTGTTTGCTGGGTCCCCAAAGCTGGAGAGGGCAGCATAAAGCCAGCTGGAGGGTGGTGAAGGGAAACTCGGGCTTGAAACAATGAAGGCAGGACATAAGCCTCCACCAGGGCCTGTTCCCAGTGACGGGGAAGCAGTGGGAAATCCCAGTCCAGCTCCGGATCAAGCGTTCTGCCCAAGGCTCCCCAGGCTGGTCAGCCGGCCGAGGGCGATCCTGGGGGTGGTGCAGTGGGGAGGCCCGAGCCGCCATGAATATGCATGATCCCGCCCTGGAAGCCCGGCTTCCTGTGGAGCGTTTACCACACTTTATCTTGACAAGGTGATGTCCTTCAGTAGAGGACATTATATGGCTCTTAGTTCAGCAGTTCTGTCAAGTCCAAGGCAGGCGTTTGATTTCCGCTTCATACATATGCTTAGGTGCTCAGAAAAGGCAGCGAGAAGAGGAACAGCGAGGCCAGGGAGGGAGGTGAGCCCCAAGGAGGAAGCCGTGGGCTCTTCTCGGACTGCTTCACGTTGGGCTCTGACTTACAGCTGACTTTGGCCGCGCTGGCCGTGGGCTGCATGTTAACAACCCCGACACTCATCCCAGCAATCTGGGACCAACTGCTGGCCAACTTGTACTGGCCCTGCCACTGGCCCTCTGGGTGACCGCTGGGTGACCATAAAGAAGTGTCTTTCCCTCTCTGGGTCACATCTCCTACCTCTGACAAATGAAGGAATTGCATCAGTGGTCAATTCAAACTTTTTTTTTCCTTCTAAAGAAGTTAAACCCTGACTCCAAACAAAATTTGCACAGAGCCTAATAAAACTTCTCCAGTTGAAACAAAATAGTCAGAAATCCTTTCCCTCTCCACGGTCTCTGAGGTTCTCCTAAGATCCCCAGGCTGCACAGAGCTCAGACAAGAACCTCTGTGTTAGGTCTCTTCTGCATGCTCTAGGCCAACATTCTGGGACCTGAAAGCCCCTTGTGAATTTCAAAACGCTCCACTGACCCCGTGCAGGAGGGTAATTGTATTTTTAGTACCCACCCCCACCCCGCCACCACCATCGAGAACATTAATGTTTAACAAAAACAACTGTGGATTTGGCAACAGTTCAAGTAAATTTGTATTTTGTTTATTACAGCATATATATCCATTTTAAAATAGCAATTCATGGAAATTAAAGATAAATTTATTCAGCCCACAGCAGCATTTCCCAAAGTGTTTCTCAGAACATGAGCCCTTCTAGGAGAGTAGTTATGAAAGCTTAGTGGGCATTAGAATCATCTGGTGGGCTTGATCAAACCGCAGATCTTCCAGGCCCCATTGGGGGAAGTTCTGATGCAGGATATGAGGGTCAGAGTGGAGACCATATGAGGGTCAGAGTGGAGGGTCAGAGTGGAGAGTCTCCGGGGGAAAAAAGGCAGCACTTTTTGGTTAGATAAGGTTAGGAAATTGCAAGCCCTCTGCCCGTCTTGAAGCTTTATATTAGAATAATAAAAGATCTAAGGAGTCTAGCATTTTCTAAACTTCTTTGACCACAGAAGTCTTTTTTTTTTCTAAGTACCAACATTGAATTCTGGAATATGTTTTGAGAAGGGCGGACTTATGGACAAGGATCGATAATATACATATGAGTTTGGGGTTCTTTACAATAATTTCTTGGCCTACTCAGTAGATAATTCTTTCTTCTCTGTTAGCTTTTATGGCTCCAAATCAAGGGGTTCACAGAGAAAGGAGAAGTCCACCAGCAAACACCTCATCTCTTTCTCCAGCAAGGAGAAAGGAAATAGCTGGCATTCACAAATCCATCCATATCCTTCATTTGACTTATAACCCATGAGAGAGGCATGTTACAGAGCCTCTCTCTGGCTTTCTAGTGAGACTGGCTGTATATAATAGTGCTAGAGCATGAGGACCTTGGAGTCCAATGACTTTGGGTTCAAATCCCAGTTTCCACTTAATACCACCTGTGTGACATGAGCAAGACACTGCCACCCTCAGAGCCTCTGCTTCCTTGTTCTTTAAAATGGAGATAATACATAGCTCATCATTTCATTATGAAGATCGGATGAGAGAACAGAAGCAAAGCATTGGGCACACAGGAAGCCCTCAGGAACAAGGGTGATATGATTACTATTTACAGGATCAATGATAGTATGAGCTTACATCTATGGGCAGATAAGGATGGGATCTGGAAGAGGTGACCCACACCAGCTGGGGATGCCTGGATTAAGGCAGTGGGCAATGAAGTCTCTGTTCTATGTTTCTGCTTTCTTACACTTTCTACTTCTAGACCATTCATTCTCAAACTTGGCTTTTAGAATCACCTGCAGACCAGACCAAAGAAATCAGAATCTTCAGAGTCAAACCCAAGCATTAGGATTTTTGAAATTGTTGGCCCTAACTTCTCTTCTGAGTTCAAAGCCTATATATTTATTTCACAACTCTTTTTGGATATCTCCTCCTCAACATATCCAAAACTGACCTCCTGCTCTTCATCCCAAATGCGGACCTCTCTCAGTGTTTCTACTTCCAATGAATGGCATCAGCCAGCCAATTCCAATAGCCAAACACTTAGAAGTCTTCCTCTAGCTCTCCCTTTCCATAGCTCCTATTGAGGACTGAATGTTTCAACATCTTCCCATCCTCATTACTATCTATCATTCAGTTCAAACTACCAGCTTCTTTCACTTGGACCACTGCAACAGCCTCCTGGTTTCTACATATGCACTTGGATCTGCCTCCTACCCATTCTCCTCACCTCAGCCACAATGACTCTCTCTAAACACAAACCTAATCACGAATCCTCCTACTCCAACTCTTCCCAGCACCTACCTGCCCTTCATTGTTACCTGTTGGAGTGAGAGAGTAACATTTGTCTATGTGACTATTTGTTTTTGTTTGTTTGTTTTGAGACAAGATCTTGCTCTGTTGCCCAGGCTGGAGAGCAGTGGCACAAACACGACTCACTGCAGCCTCATCCTCCCAGGCTCAAGCAATTCTCCCACCTCAGCCTCCAGAGTAGCTGGGGATACAAGCAGGCGCCACCACACCTGGCTTATTTATTTACTCATTCATTTTTGTAGATACAGGGTCTCGCTATGCTGCCCAGGCTGGTCTCAAACTCCTAGGCTCAAGCAATCCTCCCGCCTCAGCTTCCCGAAGTGCTGAGATTAGAGGCATGAGCCACCATGCCCAGCCACCATTCCATTGATCCCCACACCCCACCCCTATCAGATTCTAAGTTCCTTGAAGGCAAGGCATATTTCTGTCTTGCTCTCCATTGTTTTAAGTACATAGAAGGCACTGAATAAATGTTTCAGTACCATTCAAGCAACTCCATTAGAAACCCCTTTCCAGGGAATTTCTTCCTCTGCGTTCTTACTGGTGGGCTTTAATGAGGGTTCCCAAAGAATGTGGAGTTGTAGGTATGAGTTTTAATTAACTCCAATAGGCATTTAATGTAGATTTAATAAGACAGTTATTGTATGTTAATTAAATGTCAACTGATTGCTAAAAGGTTTTTGCAATTATTGAAGTTTACTAATTATCTAATAGATAAATCAGTTTCCCATGTAAATAACTAGCATCTACATAAGCAATAAATATGCCATTAGATTCCACACATTAACATATTGAAATTAGAGGTTAGCCCCCCAGGGAATTCTAGAAACTGGTGTCCAATCCAGGGAGGGAAGTTACCAATCGTCTCATCGCTGTTACGCCCCATCCGTGGGGAGGCAGCGAGAAACCGAAGATGAACCTGCTCAAAGCCAGGGCTGGTTTTAGGAATGCTTACTTACCAGGCTTTCAAAAGCCTGGAACTGATACCAGAGAGAGGGTTCGACTGTACAAGGTCCCTTCATGGCCTTGAGGATCTGTTTTGTCAATTGTAAAAGGGGGATCTCTAAGGCTCCCTACCCCCTGGAGATCTGTAACCATTGCGTGGCTCATATATGAGCACCACTCATGGTGCTGTACTGTCCCCTCTCCAGGACTCTGCTCCATGACTCATGGCCTAAGCACCGGCTCTTCTACCCATCACTGTGTAACCGTGGGAAAATCACTTCCCTCCCCAAGCCTCAGTTTCCCAATCTGGAAAACCCATCTCCCGTGATTGTACAGACCTTTCATTCAGAAGCAAATAACTATGAGTCTGAGTGAGGAGTGAAAACAGAAGGAGGGAAAGATAATAGAAAGAAATGGGGATGTTTTGAAAGTAAAACTGGAAAATTGTCAACTATCATGTGCTGGATACTGTGCCAGGCATTGCCAGATATTTTTTATTTAATTCTTAACTACTCTCCAGTTTGAGGTGGTTCAGATTATCCCCATTTTAGAGACAGGGAAAGAGACGCAGAGAGGCTAAGAAATTTGCAAAAGTTTATACAGCAAGAGAGTGGTAAAGGCCCAGAGCTCAACTGCAATGCTCAGTGTCCCTCCTGACCTTTGCTCTGCCACCCAGGGTCACAGGAAGTTAAACTGAATCTGTCTAAATGCAGCCCTTCTGAAATGGGAATAAGAGCTAAATCCAAGCCAGCATTTACTACATTCCAGGCAGTATTTCCAAGCACTTTGCATGTATAATTTTTCCTAATTCTTGCAACAATCCTATGAGCTGTTATTTTACAGATGAAAAAATAAGAAGCACAGAGGAATTTAGTAACTTATTCAAGGTCACATAGCTACAAAGGAGCAGAACCCAGAATCTGAACCCAGGCAAGCAGACCCTGCGCTAAGGTTAGGCCACCCTAAACACTTGCAGGGCACAAATGGAGGACCATGTACCACAAGCCTAAACAATGAAAAATTCTAAATATGTTGAATGAAAGACTCTGACAAATATAAATTCACAGGGACCTGCAAGGCCAGACTTGCATTTAGATCCTTGGACTCTGCAAAGCTCCACACTGGCCAGAGCCCTTCTCTGTTCATACAATACCCCAACACCTGCAAGCAGCTGCCTTTTGCCCACACCTTGTACTGTGGCCTGCGCCAGGCAGATGGACCCAGGGAAAGGGCCGACAGAGGCCCTGGAAGTGGGTGCAGGAGCACTGGGATGGGGAACCCTGGTGTTCCAGGTACCTGGAATATGATCTTCATCTAGAATGAAAAGTAGGATTCCAGGTGAGATCAACCCCTGAATGCAAGAGTTGCTTACCCATAAGAGGGGTGGGGCTGAGGAGGGCGAGAGAAGCTCCTTTCAAAGCCCAGAGCTCAGGGCAGGGGCATCTCTTGCCCAAGTCTATGGCGGCAGGGGGGCAGCCCTGCCCTTCACCCCCTGCCATATTGGCCATGCCAAGTGGTGGAGCTAAGATTCAAACCCAAGCAATCTGACTCCAGAGCTTAAGTTCTTAATCATTCTACTCGAAGGCCCTGGAGGTCCTCCCTTGTCTAAGGGATGGGCCAGCAATGGGAGACATCAAGGCAGCCTGCAGCGTGGAGGCACTCTGCTTCCAGAGTGAGACAAAGCCATGTAGACACTTACTAACCCTGATACTGAGCACCTCACTTTAGCTTTCTGAGCTTCAGCTTTGTTACTTGTTAACTAGAGATCATCTTAGCTGCTTCATTTTGAGGAGTTGTTATGGCATAAAATAACAGTGTCTGTAAAACACTGAGTACTGTCCCAGGCACATAGTAAGTTCTCAATAAATGTTAGAGACATAGACAAGTACCTCTGTGCCTACAGCTATTTCTGCCCAAAGTTAGACTGTCAAGGGCCTGTCTCTTCCCAGCTGCAAGTTCTCCAGCTCTGATTTCTGAGATGCCCTTTTTTGTGCCCCCTTTGGGATTTCCCCAGGACCATCACCTCCCACCTCCTATGCCAGCTCCAAGGGTCCAGCAACCCGAGCCCCTGCAGCCACAGCACAGCCAGGAGTGCCAAGCCTGTGGGCACCTCCTCAGCCTATCTGGGGATCTAGCTCTGAATATTAAAAGTCCCATTTGCAGGAATTCTCTTCCATCCTAAGAAAGTGATATCTTTGGGGGAATCCTCTTCCTTTCAGTGACCAGGAGGCCAGGGGACTCTCGGCCAATAAAGACTCACAGAGCAAATAAAGGGGGACAAACCCCACAAACGGCTCCCAGGACCCCTGGGGTCAGAAGCCAGGCGCTGCATTTATGTGCAAATGGAGGCGGATTAGGGATTAGGGATTATCAGAGTCCCGAATTACATGCAGCTGCCAGATCTCTTTGTCGGAAGGATCAGGGAGATTTCTTGGCCTCCCCCTGGTCTCCCCTCCCCTCCCCTGTGCTGTCAGAGGCAGAAGGCAAGAGGGACTCATGAGGCCCGCTGGGGGAGGGCTGGGAAAGAGGTAGGGAGAGGCAGACCTCAAATCAATAGGCAGCCCACGTGGCCCAGCTGCCGATGGCGATCGATGCATCTTCCTGCTGATTCCTGCACATCCGGCAGGGGTGGGGTCACTTGTGAGCTCAGCACCTCAGCCGCCAGCTCTGGCCTTTTCTGGAAGAGCAGCTGGCCCCAAGAAGGGCGCTGTTCCAGGAACATATCTTCAAGTGTAACCGTCACCATCAAACCTTTCCTTGTATTGACAAATTATATCATCTTCATGTCCACTCTGCATACTTTGGCAGGGCCCTGCCCAAGGTGCTGCAGCTCAAAGAGAAAGAATGAGAGCTTGGGTCTTCCAGTGCCCATCCAGGGCTCTCTGGGTTCACACTGTGATGTTCTTTGCAGGCCAGAAATTCAGATAGCATGCTTCTTTTTTATTTATGTATTTATTGTTTGTATATCTCTTTACTAAATATGGATACAGAACCAAGAAAAAAAGTACTTAAAATGATTCTCACATGTAGTTAAGGTCATCTCCATTTTAAAGCAAAGAGGGCTGAAGTTTACAGGGGTTTAGTAGTTGGCCCAAGGTCACCCAGCATTGATGACAGCATCTGGAAGACAGCCCTTGTCCTGACCCCTATGGCCTCAGGAGTTTGGCAGCCCATGCTAACAAAGCTGAAGGCCACTGAGACGTCAGGACAAGTCCCAGGCCTCAGGAGCCTGCCCTAGGGGCACACAGCATCTGGACCCAGTACCCCGGGGTCACTGCTCCCCAGAACAGCTTCTGGGAAGTTGCCCAGTCCTTCACTGGCCACCATGGTCAAAGCATCTTGGGATGTCCCAGCCCAGAGGATGAGGAGAATGTGGGGATGGGGGTGGACACAGAGGCCAAAACAGCCCTTGCAAAGCAGACTTGGCTCTCACTGAGAAGATGGGCCCCCTTTCCTGCCCCTCAGGGAGCTGAGATTATAGACCCCAGCCAAGACCTGCAGGAGGCACCACTGGGCTTTCAGCTCTTAATGCTTAGACTTGGGGGAAATTCACCTGCAAAGTCACAAGCAGGAAAACAGTTTCAACCAGAGCTTGGCAAACTCTGGCAGTAAAGGCCCAGGTAGGAAATATTTTAGGTGTTTTGAGTCCAATATGGTCTCTGTTCCATACTCTTATTTTTCTTTACAAGTCTTTAAAAAAATGTAAAAATCATTTTTAGCTCAAGGGCCCGGGCTGCAGGCTGGAATTGGACCTAACGCCCCATAGTTTTCCGACCTGTGGTCAACCTTTCCTCGTCCCCTGGGACTGGGGTGGGGGTCTGGGCTTATATCTCAGCAACTTCTGTTTATATCTCAGCGACTTCTGTTTATATCTCCTTGGCCCTACAAAGGAAGGAAGGTGTGGGGAAGTGAGTATTTTTAACCGTGTACCTTGCTGCCCCAAGTCTAAGGCTAGGGTAGGTGCTGAGCTGGGGCTGGGACTAAGCTGGAGGCAGGAGCCAGGGTAGCGAGGTTTCAGTTCCAACCGAGGCTGGGACTGGGGCTAGCTGGGCTGGTGCTGGAGCAGCTGTAATGGAGCCAGACCAGATCCCCACATTCTCCCCTCAGCGAGAATCAATAACTATTTGAATTTCTTTCATCTGAGCAGGGATAGCAACACAGGCAAACACGAAGAGGGGAAAGGCATTGATCTTCCCAGCTGCTGCCAACCCCTCCTTGGTGTTCTCACCGCCCCCATCTTGCCATCTGGCCTTCCCTCCCCCCAGGCCTCTCTGCTCAACATCCACATCCGCTCTCTGTCCCACACTCAGGCACCTGCGGGACCTCAGAGGCAGTGAGCGGTGCAAGGATGTTTTGGTCCCCACAGCAACAAAGGCCATCCCATTGGTGTGGATAAGAGGACCCCACTTTGCAGCTGGGCTCCCCTTGGGGAACCTCCAACTCTTCTCTTGGGGCAGCCTGATTCTTATCCCCTGGGCCGGCTCCCCGACCCTGCCAGCTTCAGAAATACATTTTCATATTCATGCATCTGAGAGACAAAGCAGGTATTTCATGATTGGCTTCTTGTGCAGACTGTGATTTCAGATTCAGCCAACATTGGCGTGGTTCCCTGAGGTGTTAGATAATGGATTTCATGGGGAGACACTGGAGGAAGGGTGCGCAGCTAGGAGAATGAGGCATAGGGACGGACGGGAGATGGTGGAGGCCTGAATTGGATATGAAGGAGGAGAGGGGGTGGATTGAAACAGATCTGTGATATGAAAACTAGTAAGATTTAATGATAGGATGAGGGAGAGGGAAGACTCTGGGACAATCCACAGGATTCTGGTTTCGGTGAGCGGTGGCACGTCACTTACTGAGAGAGGTGACCAGGAGGAGAATTGGGTTTGCAGAGGAATATGGTGAGCCTGGTCTTGAATCTGTTGACTTGGAGTCCGGAAATGTAAAAGGCTGGAGGGTTGTTATATGAGTCTAGATCTCAAGGAGCAGCCTGGACTAGAAATAGGAATTTGAGCATCCTCATTTCTACCCCCATCTTCTTGTAAAACCCAGTGACCCTTGCCATCTGGTTATACAGCCCTCTCTTGTTCCAATTCTCTATTGACCACTCTTCCTCACTCACTGAAGGCTTAAGATCCTGCAGCCCAGTTAGGCTTTGGGCAGCTCAGTTAAAAATACTGACTTCCTTACATGCCCTTTCACTTAGAGTGGCCAACTACCCCAGCTCCTTCTTGATGTCCTGACTTCCAGATGGGGAATCCCTCCACACGCTGGCTTTTTAGTTCTTGGCCTCTCCATCTCCCCTTTCCCTCCTCTACATTTTTCACACCTTGTCACCCCCAGAAACTGTCCCACCTCTGAAATAATCATTAAAAATACCCACTCTCCAATCAAAATCTATTATCATTCTTGTTTCTTTCTACAAGTTCCTGAGACTCCTCCAAGTCATTGGTCCTTCCACTTTCCATCCCTTTTTTTTTTTTTTTTTTTTTTTTTGGAGACAGAGTCTCGCTGTGTCGCCCAGGCTGGAGTACAGTGGAGCGATTTCTGCTCACTACAGCCTCTGCTTCCTGGGTTCAAGTGATTCTTGTGCCTCAGCCTCCCCAGTAGCTAGGATTACAGGCTCGTGCCACCACGCCTGGCTAATTTATTGCATTTTTAGTAGAGATGGGGTTTTGCCATGTTGCCCAGGCTGGTCTCAAATTCCTGAGGTCAAGCAATCCACCTGCCTTGGCCTCCCAAAGTGCTAGGATTACAGGCATGAGCCACCACACTCAGCCTCCACTTTGTATCCTTAAACTGCCTATGTAGCTTTGAAATTGTCTTTTACTGGAAATCCAACTATGGCAGCTTAACCAAAAAGGAGCCTATTTTTCCTCACTGAACAAGATGTAGACAGACAACAGCTGCTTAAGGAAGTCATCAAACTCTGCTGGCTTCCTGGTCTGCATGTTTTGAGGGTGGCTTTCGTGCCCCTTGTAGTCCCTTGCATTACCAACCCCAGTGCTTGACCCCTCCCTGCGGCCCACCTGTTATCATGTGACTCTGTAGTTCTTCCCACTAAAGGAGACAAATAAATGTCTCCACATTCTGGCTTTGGGTTTCACCATGCTTCGGCCAACAGGATGAGGCCGAAAATGACTGCGTACCAGTTCTAAGCTTAGGCCTTAAGAGACTCTGCATTTCCACTTGTTCTCTTGGGCTTCTTCCATTGCCCATGAGAAGAACATACCCCAGAAGGAGGATGAGAGATGCCTGGAGCAGTGCCTCCCCAGCTGCCACAGTCTGAAGCAAAGCTGAACAACCCAGCCTGGCCTAGAGCAGTCAAATCACAGGAGATTCATGGGAAGCTGAGTTTGGGGGTTGTTTGTTTGGCAGCATTATTGTGGCAAGGGTTAACAGATACATGCATGATCTCAAGATGGAAGGTTCCCCTCCAAGCCTTTCATCTCATTCTAGAATAAAGAAGGACAAAGAGAAGACGGCACATCCCAGATGAGTTTTTCCACTTTAAATAGCCTTCATAGAAGCCTCACTCAGCAGCTTCTGCTGACATCTCATTGGAACTGTTTCTAATGGCCACTCTAAATGGAAGGGCAAATAGGGAAGTGAGTATTTGTAACTGAGCTGTCCCCAGCCAAAGCAAACGCCCTTTTTTTTTTTTTTTTTTGCCTGTCACTCTCCCCCATGACTTAAGTTTCCTCCTTATCTGGTTTAGATTTCAGAGTTTGTCATTATAGTCCCTTCTTTCAAATCTCCTCAATTCTCTTGCCCATCCTTCTGGCCATAACTGACATAATAAGAACCCAACTTTGAATAAAACCAACTATCTGTCTTCTCAGCAGCTTGACCCAAGAGACTGAATGTGTTGAAGAAATCACACCACTGGGCAACCTGAAGCCATCGTGAATGGATGATCACCTACCTCCAAAAGAAAATCTTACTACATTTAAATTCACCCTACACATTCCACACTCTATACATTTGCCTCTGTTTTCAAACCTCTAATGTCCCCTTCACCCCTTCACTCTCAGCAGATAAACTTTTCTTACAGTTCACAGAGAGACAGAAAGCATCAGATTGGGAATGTCCTCCACTTCTCGCCGCCAGATCTTCTAATCCGCCAGCAGTCGCGCTGGACTTACCAACTCCTCCCATCCTCATGACTAAGCCTATATGTCTCTGTACTGAGATCTCCCAAGTCTCCCAACCACAACTAGACTAGGTTTCCTGGATTACACACACCTAGTACTACCCAGTACTTCCCTAGTATAGCACTTATTATCATAATTATACATATTTGTATAGTTCTTGCCTATTGTCTCTTTATTCCATTTATGCACTGACAACACATATGTGTTGCATGTTTACCATTATTTTAGTTGCTGAGGAAGCAATAATGAACAAAACAAAGTCTCCAGTCTCACGATGTTTACTAATCTGTGAGCTCCAAGAGGGCAAGTACCATGCTTGTCTTTCTCATCTGTATTTTCCCAGTACCCAGTTCAGTGTCTGGCATCTCCTGGGAGCCCCATAAATAGTTGTTGAATCAAGGGCTTTGCAGGAAGCTGAGAGGTTAGATGAGCAGATAGTGAGCCCACGCTATAACTCTAGGGAGCACTAACATTTAAGGATAGGAACAAGAAACAATAGTCTACCAATGATAGTAAAAAGGGAACAGTCAGAAAGATAGAAGAACTAGTAATATGCAATGTCCAGAAGCCAAGGGGGAAACGAGTTCATGAGAGAAGGAGTCTATTGCAGCAAAAGCAACAGCTATCTCCAGTAGTATAAAACTGGGATTGTCATAAGGAGAACATTTATTACCTTTACCAAAGAAAAGTGATGGCAGCCAAAGGCAAATTGTAGTCAGGTAGGGAGTGCCTGGGAGTTCAAGAGGTAGACTCAACAGGTATGAAACAAGGCTGGGCATGGTGGCACACACCTGTAATCCCAGCACTTTGGGAGGCTGTGGTGGGCAGATTACTTGAGCCCAGGAGTTCGAGACCAACCTGGGCAACATGGTGAAACCTTGTGTCTACAACAAATACAAAAATTAGCTGGGCATGATGTCATGCACCTGTAGTCCCAGCTATTCAGGAGACTGAGGTAGGGGGACTGCTTGAGCTCAGGAGGTGGAGGTTGCAATGAGCTTAGATTGCACCACTGCACTCCAGCCTGGGTGACAGAGCGAGACTGTATCTCTAAATAAATACATAAATAAACAAACAGGTATGAAACAAGAACTCTTTCAAGAAGCTCGTCTGGTTGTTGAGGGATACTTTGGGAAGAGTATCTCACTCAGACTCATAGGATCATAGGGCTGGAAGAAGTTGGTCAGCAAACAATGAGAAACTACTACATACTAGACATTAATCTCATACATAACATAGATAGAACACCTGCCTATTCATGGGGAGAGATAGAAAATAAATACATAAGTAAAAAAGATAATTTTAGACACCCATAAGTGCTGTGAAGAAGATAAAATAGGAATAATAAGTTAGAGGGTAACTGGCAGGTCTGCATTAGCTCAGAGGGTCAGAGAAGGCCTCCATGACAGGGTGGCATATGAGGTAAAACTGGAACAAGACAAAGGAAGCAGACAGTCAGACAGAGGAAAAGCAAATGTAAAGGTCCCAAGGTGAGAATGCATTCAGCATGTTTGAGAAACAGCAGGAAGACTACCATGGCCAAGGTGCAGCAAGTAAGGGGAATGAGGTCAGAGAGGAGGGCAGGGGCCACTTCTTGTAGAACCCCCAAAACTGTGATTAGATGTTTGGATTTTGTTCTAATTGAAATAGAAAGATGACTTCAGCTGCTCTGTGGAGGAGGGACCATAGGGACAAAAGCAGAATCAGGGACACCATTGAGGAGGTGGTGGTTGTATCCAGGCAAGAAAGCTGTGACAAACAAAGTTGTAGGAAGTGCTCATATTCTTGATATATTTTGTATGTTCAATCACCAAGGTTGATAGATTGGATGGATTTGGGGGCAAAAGAAAAAGATAGGAATCAAGAAATGATTTCTATTCAACATTGTATTGGAAATACTAGCCAATGCAATTAGGCAAGAAAAAGAAATAAAAAGCACACAGATAGAAACAAAGAAATATATCTGTCTCTATCTGTGGATGACATGATAGTCTACATAGAAAATCATGCAAATTATAGATTGTCTACAAATAATCTTTACAAAAGTTATTAAAACAGGTAAGATTAGCAAAGTCATAGTATACAAAGTCATACACAAAAATTAAATGGCACAATCAGTTAGCATATGGTACTTTGACAAAGTCATATATAAAAATCAATTCTTGTTCTAGATGCGAGCAATGAACAATTGGAATTAGAAACTTAAAGGTATCACTTATAATAACACCAAAAAATTTAAAATGTTATTATAACTCTAGCAAAATATTTATGTAAAAATCTACCAAAACTGATTAAATAATTCAAATATAACTGAAAGAAATTGAGAGATATATTGTTTACATGGATTGGAAGAATACTTTTAAGATGTCAATCCTCCCCAAACTGATCTATTGATTCAGTTCAGTACCTACCAAAATCCCAGAAGAAACTTTTGTAGAAATCAACAAGCAGATTCTAAACTTTGTATGGAAAAACAAATTATAGTACCCAAAACAACTTTGAAAAAGAAGAACAAAGTCAGAGAAATCACACTACCTGATGTTAAGACTTACTACAAAGCAAGAGTAATCAAGATGTGGTGTTGGCAAAAAGATAGAGAGATCAATAGAATAGAATAGTGTCCAGCAATAGACTCCTATATACATGGTTAACTGATTTTTGACAAAGGTGAGAAGGCAATTCAATGACAAAAGAACAGTCTTTTAAACAATAGTTCTGGAACAATTGTACATAAATATGCAAAAAATAGAAAAGAAAATTTAAAAATAAAATTGACCCACACCATGTACCATATATAAAACTTAACACAAAATGGCCAGGCACAGTGACTCATGCCTGTCATCCCAGCACTTTGGGAGGCCAAGACGGGTGAATCACCTGAGGTTAGGAGTTCGAGACCAGCCTGAGCAACATGGAGAAATGCTGTCTCTACTAAAAATACAAAATCAGCTGAGTGTGATGGCATATGCCTGTAATCCCAGCTACTCAGGAGGCTGAGGCAGTAGAATCACTTGAACCCAGGAGGTGGAGGTTGCGGTGAGCCAAGATGGTGCCATTGCACTCCAGCATGGGCAACAAGAGTGAAACTCCATCCAGAAAAAAAAATAAATAACACAAAATGGATCATAGGCCTCATAAAACTTTTAGAAAATAAGAAGGGTGGTGGAGGTTTGGACTAGGAAAAGATTTCATAGATATGACACTAAAAATATGATCCATAAAAGAAAAAAATTGATAATTGAACTTCAATAAAATTTGAAAGACACTGCTAAGAATGGAAAGGTAAACCATAGCTGGAGGGAAAAATATTTGCAAAGCAGACATCTGATAAAGAATATGTAAAGAATTCTTAAAACTCAGTAATAATAAAAGAAAACAATCCAACTTAAAAATGGGTAAAAGTTTTGAACAGACGCTTCTCCAAATAATATATAGATGCCAAAAACAACAATAGCAACATATAAAAAGATGTTCAACATTATTAGTCATTAGGGAAATGTAAATTAAAACCACAAGGAAATACCATCACACACCCATTGGAATGTCTAAAAAGTTTTTTAAAATAGGCAGTACCAAGTGCTGACAAGAATACAGAGCAACTGGAACTCACATACATTGCTGATGGAATGCAAAATGGTATAATTTGGAAAACAGTTTAGGGCTTTCTTATAAATTTAAACATCATTTTCCTTATGAAGAGCAATCTCACTCCTACGTATATTTACTCAGGAAAAATGAAAACACGTTCACTCAAAAACATCTACACAAATGTTTATAGCAGCTTTGGTCATAACTGCCAAAAAATGGAAACAATTCAGGTGTCCTTCAGTGAGTGAATGGATAAACGATGGTACATCCATAAGATGGGATACTATTTAGTGATAAAAAATAAACCTACTGCTGATACATGTAATCCCCAAGGGTGAATCTCCAATGCATTAACCCCAGTGAAAGAAGCCGGATTCAAGAGGCTACATATTGTTTTTATTCAATGTATATTACATTCTGGAGAAGGCAAAACTGTAAGGGAAAAAACAGATCAGTAGCTACTGAGGGTCTGGGGATAAGAGAAGTGAGTGACGATAAAGAGGCTCAAGGGAATTGGAGGAGATGCTGGAAACATTCTGCCTCTTGTCTATAGTGGTGGTTACATCGATACACATGGGATATGTATGAGACAGACACAATTCACCCAACTGTATCCCTTGGGTAAACTAAGCCAATAAACCTGACTTTTAAGAGATATTTCTAGGTTTTTAGATCATCTCAACCAAGTTCAAACATCCAACAGAAGTTAGTTTTATGAAGTATGGAGGAAGGAAAGGAGATGTGTACGTACATGGGAGAATCAATAGGTGAGTCAACTAGGTCTGACTAGCTGACCAACTGGCTGGACAGACAGCTGGACCATCATCAGAGTGGAGATATAGACTGGGCTGGACAGGGCAGGAGGCTGCAGGGAACAAGCAGGCAGAGCAACAGCAAAAGCACTCACTGGTCTCAGGGTTATACCATCCCCAGGTGTGCGACCTGGACAAATTCCTTATTTTCTCTCTTGTAAATGGAATAAGAATCGTCCCCTATCAGCTAACCACATTTATCCATTTAGCAAACATTCACTTGGCACCAGCTCTGTGCCAGGTATCCTTCTAAGTGCTTCACCTATGTGATCCACACAACAACACATCCATATTCCTGTTTTACAGAGGAGAAAACAGATGTACAAACAGGGTGAGTGACTAGCTCAAGGTCACCCAGAGAGTGAGTTGTGGAACTGGGACTGGGGCCAAACAGTATGACTCTAGAGCCTGAGCTCTCAATCCCACACCATAGCCCCAGCCCAATGCAGGGGTCATCACACCCATCAATATCAGGTTGGACCAGATGAAATTGCTGATATGTGATCACTTCTGATTTACAAAAATGGCATTTTTATCTGGTTCTGCCTAATAATAATACTATTAGTAACCACTGTTTATTGAGTACTTCCTGTGGCCAGCATTGTTTCTAGCACTTTGCATACATTATCTTATTTAATGTTCCCCAAAACATTCTGAGATAGGCATTAGCATTCCCATCTTATAGATGGGAGGGCACTGAGCAAGCATCCTGGACACATTCAAACAGCAATTGGCAGAAGTAAGACTGAATTCCATCCATGACTTCACAGCCTGGAGCACCTCTGTCCCCTGATGGGGAAAAGCCAGGTGCTGAGTCTTGACCCTTCCGTTAAGCCCATTTCACTTCCTGGAAGCCCTGGAAACCATCCTTAGTCCTTCCAACCTTCCTCCACCACGTCCCATTCCCCATAGGGCTCAGCAGATAAAGGAGAGAGACCAGCTGGCAGGGAGATGCTGTTGGGCTCCTCCTTTTCACAAATTTAGGAGTTTCTAAACTCTTTGGCACCACTAATATTTCGGGGCCTGCTCAGGTCATTTGTCTCCTTCCTCCCCATCGCTTCCTCCAGGGCTCCATAACCCCCTGCAAGGCCAGACTCCTGTGCCATCCAGGTTATGAAAGGTTTAAACATCTGGGCAGCCCTGCTTCAGCCACTGGGGTCCCAAGCCCTGGCCCAGTCCATAGCCCCTGGCTGGCCCCCAGCCCGGCTTTGAATGATGACAAGGAAGGCAGCCTTGGTGACTGCCAGCTTCTGTCCCTCTGTTGGTGCATTGCTGGGGCTCCAGTGACTCAGACCTCCCACATCCAAAGTTGACCTCTGCTCCTGGCCTCTCCGGGCCTGAGCCCAGGCCCAGCTGAGCTTCTGCCCTGGATCAGAGCTGAAGGAAATGGTTGTTGCTGCTATGGCAACAAGGCTTTGTACTGTCTGTCCAGACAAAGAGAGTTTTCTTGTCCCTCTTTGGGTCCCAGGGTGGGGGAGCAGCTGCTGTTGGGCGGAGGCCAGGAGGATGCTCTGTGGTATCTGACAAACCCTGTGCCCAGCATTCTGTAAGCACCAACAGCTAAGAAAAGCCCACTCCTTCCTAGCGACTTTGGATGCTCAGGAGCCAGGAAAGACACATTTCCAGTCCTCTACTCTGTCCTATGGCAGATCTCTGAGTAGCATTTTCCATCCAGGACACAGGGATGCCCCCCTTTCCTAAGGTAGATACATAAAAAAGAATGCGGAGGTTATAGAATGTGGCCTCTTTCCTCAGTTCAGAGAATCAAACATGTGTTTGCTTGAAAGTATCCCAGCCCCTTCCATTCACTATTCAGATAGACACCCTGAGACAGGCAGGAGATCTAGGTCACATAGCCGATTTTCATCAGACTAGACCTGGCAACCAATTCTCCCAGCTCCCAGGGCAGCCCCCAGCCCCAGCTCCTCGCCACCACCTGCTGATACGGTTTGGCTCTGTCCCCACCCAAATCTCACCTTGAATTCCCATGTGTTGTGGAAGGGACCCAGTGGGAGGTAATTGAATCATGGGAGCAAGTCTTTCCCCTGCTGTTCTCTTGATAGTGGATAAGTCTCACGAGATGTGATGGTTTTAAAAAGAGGAGTCCCCCTGCACAAGTTCTCTCTTTGCCTGCTGCCATCCACGTAAGACATGACTTGCTCCTCCTTCCTTGCCTTCCGCCATGATTGTGAGGCCTCCCCAGCGACATGGAACTGTAAGTCCAATTAAATCTCTTTCTTTTGTAAATTGCCCAGTCTCAGGTATGTCTTTATCAGCAGCGTGAAAAGAGACTAATACACCTGCTATGCACAGAAGCCTGTGATTCAGGCTTACATGCCCTTCCTTTAACTGTAACAGCAGCCAGGTGTCTCCTGGACTCCCATCCTGACACCAAGGGTCCCTGAGAGGCACACAGTCTGGATTTGTAGCTGGATGATGACCTCCAAGCATCAAGCACAGGCTGAACTTGGGAAGATCATCAGAGTTAGGTAGTAGTGATCCCCAGAGCAGGATAGCCAAGAAGTTCTTAGGTACAAAACAGTCACTGAGGCAGAAGCATCAAAGATAAGAGTCAAACTTAGAACGGAGGATGGATGGAGGGATAAGATCCACAGATGGAGTACAATAGCAACAGGCTTGGCAGAACCAATTCTCCCGGCTCTCAGGGCAGCCCCCAGCCCAAGCTGTCAATCTGTACTGTTTGGCAGTCAGTAAATAACAGAATGTGACAATTAACATATGTTGAATATATGAATGAATGAATGAATGAATGAGTGAAGAAACTGTGAGGCGGGGGGTGCTTAGCTTCTAACTCTTGGCACCAGCAGCAGGCCAAGAGCATCGGACCTGAGGAGGTTCCTGCCCCACTCCAGGCCTTACCTGGTGGCACCAGCCACCCCCAGCCACTGATGGGTGATGCTGCTTCCACTGAGCCCCAGTGGAGAGCACTCTGCAGGGAATGCCTGTAAGTGTCTAATTTCAAATGCATGGTCAGGAATTGATCCTCTTCTATGATGTTTCTCTGTTGTTTTTAAGCAAATTGCACAGCCAGAACTTTTCCCAAGCTCTCCTGAAAAGAGCAGACCGCTGTGAAGCAGGAGGACGTGGTTTCTGCAGAATCTTGTGTATGTCTCATTGTGGCAGCACTTCCACTCCCTTGCTCCGGGACTTCGGACGATCCTCTGTACTTCTTTTTGCCATCTGTTAGCTGCAGGGGTTAGCCAGGAGATCTCTTCACTTTCTTCCAACTCTGAAATTCTATAGGACCAGGATTCCAGCTGCTTTATTTGTCTTAAAATCTAAATGATTTGGGATTGGGGATCCTTAAATTGTTAGTATCAGCTAAGTTTTGGGGGTTATAGGTAGATATGATTGATAGATAAAGGGTGGGGAGGGGATTCTCCATGCCTTTTCCCTTAGAGTCAACAGCCTACTGGATCTGAGATCATATCCTGACTCCACCACTTGGAATGACCTTAGGCAACTTATTTTTTGAACCTCTCTGTGCCTCAGTTTCCTCATCTTATGGAAAGATGCTAATAAAAGTATCTGTGCCAGTGGGAGGTTGTGTTTTCAAAGTAATGAAGTGCATAAAGTTCCCAGCATAGGGCACAAGGGTGCCCCCTTTTCCTAAGGTAGATACATGAAAAACGATGTAGAGGCTACAGAATACAGCCGCTTTCTCCAATCCAGAGAATCAACGATGTGTTCGCCTGAAAGTATCCCAGTCCCTTCCATTCAACAGTCAGATAGACACCCTGAGACAGGCAGGAATTCTCCTAGGTCACACAACCGTCTTTCATCAGGTTATACCTGGCAACAAATTCTCCCGGCTCTCAGGGCAGCCCCCAGCCCAAGCTGTCTATCTGTACTGTTTGGCAGACAGTAAATAACAGAATGTGACAATTACATATGTTGAATATATGAATGAATGAATGAATGAATGAATGAATGAATGAAGAAACTGCAAGGTGGGGGGTGCTTTGCTTCTAACTCCCTGCACCTGCAGCTTGCCTCGGGTGTGATTCAGGGCCATAACTTCCACTCCAGAGCTCCCCTGCATGATCAGACTAAAGCTCCTCTCTGTGGATTTTGTCTGTAATCCCTCTCTCAGTGGCTTCCTCTTCTTCCTTGCTCTGTGTCTGTCTTTTCCTTACTGGCTTCCCCTGGAGCACTCTGTCTCAGGGCCTGCTTTGGGATACCCTGACTTAAGACTTGTCTCGGCCAGGGGGATTGCCCACGCCTGTAACCCCAGCACTTTGGGAGGCCAAGGTGGGAGGATCATGAGGTCAGGAGCTCAAGACTAGCCTGACCAACATGGTGAAACCTCATCTCTACTAAAAATACAAAAATTAGACTGGCGTGGTGGCACATGTCTGTAATCCCAGCTGCTCAGAAGGCTGAGGTAGGAGAATCGCTTGAACCCGGGAGGCAGAGGTTGCAGTGAGCTGAGATGGCGCCACTGCAGACTGGGTGACAGAGTGAGACTCCATCTCCAAACAAAAAAAAGAAAGAAAAAAGACTGTCTCAAGGAACTTAGTTGGGAAGGGCATCCTAACGCGATGGCAGAGCAGGGAGAGAGTAGCGCAGAAGCCAGCCCTGGGAAGGAGGAAGACGTTGGTGCGTGGGTAGAATGTGTGGGGCTGAAGTTACTGAAGTCCAAGTAGAAAAAAGTAAGCCCTATCCTCAGGCAGCTCTTCATCACCCCATGGGTGAGCCACACCCAATGACCTTCAGGGCAGTCACATTACCCAAGCTCAGCCAATCATGTTCTCTCTCCTGAGAATTGGGACCTGGAGGTAAAGGGCAGCTAATTAGTCTCCTCAGTGTCTGTAACTATAACGTGGGCAAATAAACATCAGACGGGCTACAGAGATGGTCAGCCAGAGGCCAGAGCACTGGAGCAGGGGGTTCTCAGCAGAAAGCGGATGGAGGCTCAGGTGGCAGGTAAGGGCCTAAATACATGGACAAGGACATGTGGGCAGGATCCTGGGCCAGAGAGGGAGGGCTGAGCAGCAGACAGGGAGGCCAGGGAGGACACCCCTGGGATAGGACTGGGAGAAATGCCTGGCTTGTTCAAGAGCCCAGTGACTTGGGTGGGGACACAGGAGCACTTGGGCAGACCCACAGCCAAGAGACCATGCAAAGGTCCTGGTGCCCAACCTCTGGATTCTTACAGGCCCCATCCTGGGGCAGAGCCAGGAGCAGAGCTGAGCCTGGGAGTGAGGGCAGAGCAGCCTGTGGGGATGGGGCTCTGGAGCCAGAGCAGGAGGGGAGACTGAGGACCGCCCCACCCCATCCGGGAGAGACAACCCGGCTCTCCAGGGTCCTCAGCCCAACAGCCTCGAATTATCCTGCCATTAGTGGTGATCCATCCCTTCTGAGCACTGTGCCATTTCATCACACCATCTCAGCATCCAACATTAGGAGATAAGTGCGCTCACAACATATGTCATTACTCATTAAGGGACTTTTTCTGGATTATGGCTGGGGCTTAATGACTTGTTAAAGATGTTTAACACTTACAATTTTGTTTTTAATTTAGGAAGCAGCATGATCAAACTGCGCCCTGAGACTCTCTCCTCGATTTGGTGAAATCTGGAAATGGGCCGGCTCAGAGGCTGTCTGTGCAGGGGAGGTGATCCTTAAATTGAATTGCAGCCCTCCAAGGGGTGTTTGCCCCGTCAGCGGCTGCCAGGATCTGACATGTTAATGGGGCTGAGGAAACAATGGGTTTCAGAGGTAATTGCTGAAGCAATGACTTCCAGGCAACATTTGACTTAAAAAAGGAGGGTTGCTGCTGCTATTGCTGCTGCTGCCGCCGCTGGGAAGGGGCGGGCAGGAGCTCTGCTCCAGGCCTGTCTCCAGAATCGTAGCCAGGATTGCCTACCTCCAGAGCTCAGGTGGGTCTGCGCTCCACAGCGGCCCAGGTGCTGACAGACCACTTCCTTTCCTGCCTGCCCTTGGTTTTGCCCATTGTCTACACTGGGAGTTGTTTCTCAGGGGCACTGCCAGGCAGAGAGATTGGAATAGCAAGTTCCTGATTACGAATTTCATAAGAAGATGGACATGAGTCAGAAGGGGCTGTTCACACTTGCCCCTACCGTGCAGGAGCCAACTCTGTGGGTTGGGGTAAGGCACGTTGTCATGAGGATTCCATGAGTTACTCCCTTCAACTCTTTGAGGTGGGAAATATGATGTCCATTTTACAGATGAGGAAATTGAGGCCCTGAGAACTGAAGTGCCGGAGCCAAAATCCAAATTTAGGCAACTGATTGCCACTTTCTCTTGCCTCCACATTAGATCCATTATTAGGCAGTCACTGCTTACTGGTTATGTGGCTCGGGACAAGTCACTTCATCTTCATGTTGGGACAAAGTTTATACCACAAGCTGGTTCTCCTCCCTGTCGGGCTGCATTTGGGCTTCTTGGAGTCTCCAGCCTGCCAGGAATGCTGGACCCTCTGATACAGAAGGAGAATCTGAGATCTCTCAAGTGTCTTTGCTCAAGAAGGAAAAATCGGGGAAATCACATAAGAAACTTTAGTAGGCTGGGCACGGTGGCTCACACCTGTAATCCCAGCACTTTGGGAGGCTGAGGCAGGTGGATCATGAGGTCAGGAAATCGAGACCATCCTGGCTAACATGGTGAAACCCCATCTATACTAAAAATACAGAAAAATTAGCCAGGCGTGGTGGCGGCCACCTGTAGTCCCAGTTACTCAGGAGGCTGAGGCAGGAGAATGGCATGAACCTGGGAGGCAGAGCTACAAGTGAGCAGAGATGGCACTGCACTCCAGCCTGGGCGATAGAGCGAGACTCCGTCTCAAAAAAAAAGAAAAAAAGAAAAAAGAAACTTTAGTAAATGTGCAGCTGCCTGCATTAGGAAATAGGTCTGAGGCACGTTCTGGGCGTGAGCAAGTTTAATATCAGCCTTGGATGAGGAGGTGAGAAAGAAGAATGGACCCTAAGCCTGGCTCCCTGGAAAGGACATACCAGATGCAAGTGAAGAGAAGCAATAACCAGATGGAGGTCCTGAGTGGAAACAGAGGCTCCTTGGAGGAGCTGGAGAAAAGGTTACTAGATCATCCATGCATACATTCATCCACTCAACAAATATTCAGCCAAGTACCTGTGGTGCATGTGGCTCTGTACTGGGCAATGGTAAAAAGACAGAGGCCCTTGAACTTCTGCAGCTCACAGCCACCATCGACCAGTGCTTATTGAGTGTTAACCTCCACCTCAGTCTTCTTCCGGCCCTTGATCCTGAGCCTGCCGGACTCCTCAGCTCTTGTTGCCATGGCCATGAGTCTCACTGGTCACACATACCCTCTCCACCCAGCAAAGAAGAAAGTCACTCTCCATCATATGACTCCCAGGACTTTTAAGGGACTTGTTCTGGATTATGGCTGGGGCTTCACGACTTTTTAAAGATGTTTAACACTTACAGTTTTGAGCTGCACTCTGTACCCTGGCAGCAACTTCCCAGGGCTCAAGACCAGGCCTCAGGAGAAGGGAGGTTGGCTGTTCAGGGCCCTCCACTACAGAGGAGTGACTGGGAGTGTGCAAGTTTGGGAACCAGTTCCAGAAGCCTCTGAGCGCACTGGGCCTCTGCCCCGAGCCCTTCTGTGGATTGGGCTTGGAAGGAGGCCCTGGTGGGCAGGCAAGCCTTTACCCACTGAGGATCAGGGTCTAATAAGATGGCCTAGCTCCCTCACTGTGGAAGCTGCCGGCCCAGCCAGTGTTTGACAAAGCCTTCGGATTTCTCAGGAGACTACTGCTAAAGGAGACTTTCTATGTCAAGAAGCCCAGACAGTGCTTTCAGGTGGCCCGAAAGTCCTGAGCACCTAGCATGGGTATACAGCAGCCCCAAGATAGGAAAATCCCAGCAGCGGGTGGGGAGTGGGGGGAAGCCCGGCTCACCCCTGTCTGGCTCAGGGACAGAAAAGGCCTTGGAGCCATGGCTAGTGTCCTTCAAATCCTACACCAATGCCTGCAAAGAGGAGGGCTCCCTCCACCTCAATGGCTTCATGTGAGCCATAGAGAAGCCACCACAGGGAACCCAAACAGACCAGAGCTTCCTGAGGCAAAGGCAGGGCTGTCCCCATCAGCATGTCACCTCTTCATGCTGATGAGGTGACATGCTGACCCCGCCTCCAACAACACACACACAAAAGCACAGGCACGAGCTTAGCTCCCAGGCCAGTGTGCCTACTTTGCTTTTTTCCTAGAAAGCTTCCCACACACCCCCAACCACTTATCCCTCCAAACTAGGATGCCGCCTCCTCCATGAAGCCTTCCCAGATGTTCTTTCCTCTGGGTTCTCATAGTACTTTGCCCAAACATCTATTACAGGATATAACTGTCAGTTCACACACATGTCCCATCTACAAGACTAAAACTCTTTGACAGCAGAGATCTCATGTTGCTCAGCTTTTGTCCCAAGCATCAAGCACAAAGTAGTACACCACAAGCATTCAAATATATTTGAAGGAGAGAGAGGGAGGGACGGAGGGAGGGAAGAAGAAAGAACGAGAAGGAGGGAGGAAGGAAGAGAAAGAAGGAGGGAGGGAAGGAGAGAGACAGAGAGGGGGAAGAAGGGAGGGAGGAAGGAAGGGAGGGAGCAAGAGAGGGAGGGAGAGAGGAAGAGAGAGAAGGAGGGAGGGAGGAAGAGAGAGAAGGAGGGAGGGATGGAGAGAGGCAGAGAGGGAGAAGAAGGGATGGAGGGAGGAAGGGAGGGGGGAAGCAGACAGATGGAAGGAGAGAGGAAGAGAGAAGGAGTGAGGGAGGGAGAGAGGCAGAGAGAGGGAAGGAGGGCAGGAGGGAGAGAACGAAATAGAAGGAGGAAGGGAGGGAGGAAGGAGGGAGGAAAGAAGGAGGGAGGAAGGAGGGAGGGAGGAAGAGAGAAGAGGAGGGAGGGAGGGAAGGAGAGAGGGAGGGAGGGAAGGAGAGAGGGAGGGAGGAAGGGAGGAAGGGAGGGAGGGAGGAGAGGAGAGCAGAGGAGGGGGAGGGGAGGGGAGGGGAGAGGAGAGCAGAGGAGGGGGAGGGGAGGGGAGGGGAGGGGAGGAGAGGAGAGGAGAGGAGAGGAGAGGAGAGGAGAGGAGAGGAGAGGAGAGGAGAGGAGAGGAGAGGAGAGACGGGAAGGGAAGGGAAACACAAGCAGTGAATTGTAGCCATATCCTGCTGTGGAGGTCTGCATTCCCTCAGCTCAGGATATAGTCATAACTCGACTAAATTATTTTTTGTGAGGGAGGGAAGAGCCAGGCACATTTGTCACGTTCATGGTTTCTATTCTAGTTCATGGGTGACTCCCATTCAGCCACTCACAGTTTTGCCCATTTTTTCTTTGTTTTTACTTTCCATCTTGATGGAAAAAGAGTAACATTTATACCTTCGTAGAGCAAATAGAACTATGACTTCTGTTTTGGTGGTTTTTTGCGTGTATTGCAATTTAGAGGGGAAAGGCTTATTTAAACTTGCTGTGTTACAACAATAAAGTACCCTCAGAGAAGAACAACACTGTCAGGATGCACGCCTTCATGAGGAAAACATCACGTCAGCAGTGCCGTTGCAAGCTTTTGGATAAGAGTGATTGTGTGTGTTTATATACACACACACACACACATAAAATTGCCCTTTCCTCATTCTTCCTTACTAACTGTTAAAATCATCTGTTTCACTGTTTATGAAGCAAATTTCTTCTTTTAGTCTATGACTTTCTCTATCATCAGAGTTTTTCCTCTCCAGGAATCATCAGGGCAGGCATGGACCTAAGCTTCCTCACACCCCAGTCTAAAGCTATGTTTACGGCTAACGGGACCTAGGAAACAAATACTTCCTGGAAAGCGTTCCCACTGGGCCTATGATGGGCAAGGGTGAGGTTCCAGAGGAGGGACATGGAGGCCCCACATACTCTCTTCCCTCCCAACACCATCCCCTTTCCCACAGGGAGCCACAGGTGCTACAACATCAGCAGTGTCTGAAATGAGGCCAGGATCTCTAAAAGCCACTGCAGAAAGGGAGTAGACAGCATTGAAACCTACGTGTGCTGGCACTGGAGTGGGACAACAAGACTCATTATTTAATCCTCAAAATAACCCAGTTTTACAGATGAAGACACCAAGGTCATAGAGGTTAAGAAATAAGAACCATTCAGCAAATATGTGACGATATCCACTGTGGACAGGTAGTGCAGCAGGCCTTGGGGATGTCAAAGAAGGAAACAGACAGGCCTCTGTTCCTATTGAGCAGGCATCCTAGCTAGAGGTGAGGGACCACAAAACAATAAACATAATCAATACATAAAACAAAGCAAGTTGGAAGGTGATTCATACACAGCGTGTACACACACAAGGTAAGGAGACCAGGAAGGGAATGCCTGTCATGGGGTGGGGGAGGGACATTTGTCCAAGGATCAGGGTGGACCTCACAGGAAAGGTGACATGGTGGGGGTAAGCACGCGGGCCCCATGGATAGCTGGGGAAGAGCATTCTAGGCAATGGAGCATGGAGTGCAAAGGCCCTGAGACTGGGGTGGTGAATGATGCCAAGAGTCTCTAGAGAGGTGGTGGGGAGATCAAGGGGGGATACCAATCCCGGGGTGGGTGGGGTGACCATGGAAGCCTCCACAGCCATTTCAGACTTTGGCTGTGACTCCGAGTGAAGCACAGGAGCCACTGCAAGGTTTTGAGCACAGGAGAGTTATGACGTGAGTTGTATTTTACAGGCTGTCTCTGGCTGTTGGTTGAAATACACTGTAGGGGGCAAGGGTGGAAGAAACACCATCAGTTAAGAATGCTGTTGCAATAACCAGGTGAGAGATGACGGTGGCTTGGACCAAGGTGCACCTTGTGATATATAGGCGGAGGGTGTTCCAGGCAGCAGATATGGTGAGAAGTGGTCAGATCCTGAAGATATCAGGAAGGAGGAGCCACTAAGGCTTCCTGATTGATTGGATGTGGCAGATGAGAGAAAGAGGGGGTTCAGGAGGTCCCCAAGCCTTCTTGGCCCGGGCAACTGGAAGGACATGTTCGTTTTAGGCGGCTACAAGATATCTAAGTGGAGACGTTGAGGGGCAGTGAGATATATAAATCTGGGGTTAGGGAAGAGCACCAGGATGGAGATATACATTTGCAAGTCATGAGCCCAAGGCCGTATGTAAAGCCACGAGACTGGATGCAATTATGAGCACTGAGGGTAATCAGAGACTCAAGGAGGAGCTGGGACTGTGGCCACTCCATGGGTAAGAGGCTGGAGAGAAGAAGGTGAATCAGTAAAGACGACCCAGAAGGTGTAGCCAGGGAGGTGGGAGAAAAGCCAGAAAACTACAGCGTCCAGGAAGCAAAGTGGAAGAAAATGTTTCTAGAAGGAAGAGGAAGTGGTTCACTATGTGCAGTGCTGTGGGTAAGACCTAGCAAGATAGGAGCTGGCCATTGGATTTATGAGCCCTGGGTCCCAGCCGGTAGATGGCAGCTGGGATTCAAATCCAGGTCTCCCCCACAATCAAGCTGCAGGTTTTGCCTATTTCACAGCCTTCGGAAGGGAACCATGCAGAGGACCCTCCATTTTCACTTATTGGATACCCTCGCTGGTGCCTGGAGAGGAGTCTCCCACAGCTTAGCCAGAACCCCAGAAGGCAACTGAACATAAAGAGCAGGCTTTGGAATCAAGTGTGCTCCATCCTCGTCCTGGCCCTACTACTCACTGGGGGGGGGCCTCAGGCGGGTCTCTGAGTGAAGAGACTTCATCTCTCTGGGCCCCAGTCTCCTCACTGGGAAATGGGAGTGGGTGAGACAGTAGTGCAGAATACTTAATGCAGTGTCCAGGCACATGGTCAACATTTTTTTTTAAAAGTAGCCATTACAATGATGAGAGAATCAGAGTGAGAACAATGGAGGAGACACAGGCATCCCACATCGTCACTAGGCCTGGGTGACCCCCTCCCTTCTCTCCCTCCTGCTTGCTTCCTTCATCAGCCACAAGTCAGTCTTGAGAGCATGTTGGCCATGAGATGTTTCCTGAGGGCCTATTCTGAACAAAGCATCTACCACTGAGGCCAGTGGGCAGCAGCACACCAGACCCAGAGGCACACCAGGGCTGTAGGCAGTGCTGCAAGAATTTCTTTTCATAACCATGCCAAGGCTGTTGCTTTAGGAAGGGTAGCAGTGAGTGGCACTAGTGTGCATTTCTGGAGGGGATGAAGGCAAACGGGGGCTTGGGCTCCTGCCCCGCAGAGGCATGACACATTGAGGTCTCCCCCCAGGATTACCTGGGGCTGTGGGTTAATGATCTGTGTTTCTGGGGAATGACAGCAAGTGGTATTTCCAGCCTCTGGAAATGGTAATGTGGACAGGGGTGAATGAAGACGTATGTGTGAGTGCGTGTTCATGCATGTGTGTCTTTACATATACATCGCGGTGGGTATACAGGTGAGTGGCCGCACATACATGTGGCTGTGTACACTCATGGGGGTGAGCATATATGTGAGCTATGGCTGCACTATGCCAGGCGACTCCTTGCCCAGTGCGGAATCTCACAGAAGTGGTGGGCAAAGGCCCACGGTCTGAGGGTGCCTTTCCAGGGAGGGCAAACTGGAGCATTGGGGTGAAGTGGAGACCATGCCCCAGGGATCCCATTGGCTGGGCTGTCTCTCCACGTCACACTCAGGCATGTGCTGCCACCTCCCCTGGCCTGGGCAGGATTGTCCCACTAGGACAGCCACAAATTGGTAGGAGAGTCCCACCGTGGTTTATATGGCCAAGTCCCTAGAAGCCTTTCCTGGGAAAGGTCTCTTAGACCTGGTGATGGCTTCTCAGTCTTCACACTGAGGACTCAGGGTTGGAGGAGTGGGAAGTACTGGACCACACTCCGATGTCAACTAAGGCCCCTGAGCAAGGACTCCACCCATCCTGACAAGGCTGGGGCTCTCTGCACTTTCCTATGCAATCGACCAAAGTCGCAGCTGCCCACCTTCTGCCCTTGAAATGAATCATTTAACATTCCCCTTTCATTCTGGAACCTCTCAAACAGCCTCATGAGCGGTGAGCATGTCTCCCTAGGTAGAATTTAAGGCAGCTGCAAAATGCCTCGATATTTTCAGAGGCCTTATTGTGCTTAAACTCGTTAGAGAGGCCATGGAGTTAATTAGTATATAGATTTTCCCATAGAAAGCTAATTTTCGGAATGATTTGCAGCCACTGGATCTGTAACAGACTGCAATCCATTTTCTTCTCAACTTTCTGTTTTTCAAAAGAAAAGTCCAAATTGTGGTGACCAGATGACTTCTTCCATGCCTCAGTCCCAGCTCACCCACCCCTTTAGTGGTCTGGAGCCCCTCCAAGGCTGGCTGCTTCCCCATCATCCTGCCCAGCTCACTGGCTCTCCACCATTCATCTGCCTTTCCATAAGCACCAATGCAGGCTGCCTGAGGCTGGCTTGAGCAAGGGGAGCAGAGTGAGTAAGCTGAGGGTGCATCTTTCAGTGGTGCAGGGTGCCAGGGTTAAGTGCACGAAACTGGGTCAAATAGGGACAAATCCAAGCGCTCCCTTTCTGGCAAGTTACTTCACCTCTCTGTGCTTCATTTCACCCACCAGTAAGATCAGGAGAGTAATCATGACCTCATAAGAACTGTTATAAGAATCATTATTAATATTGATTTTTTTAAAATGGTAACATGGGCTGGACAGGATGGCTTATGCCTGTAATCCCAGCACTTTGGGAGGCTGAGGCAGGAGGATTGCTTGAGCCCAGGCACTGGAGGCCAGCCTGGGCAACATGGTGAAAATCTCTCTGTACAAAAAATTAGCTGGTGTGGTGGTGTGCACCTATAGTCCCAGCTTCCTGGGAGGCTAAGGTGGGAGGATCACCTGAGGCTACAGTGAGCTGTGATCATGCCACTGCACTCCAGCCTGGGCAACAGAGCAAGATTCTGTTTCCAAAAAAAAAAAAAGAGGCAACATGTTTTGGTGCTCGCAGTTTTCTAACTTCCATTCCACTGAAATTCCATTCAGCAAACATTTCCTGAGCACGCAAGAGCTTCCCTTCACTGGGCAAGCTCCCACTGTGTGCCAAGCCCCATGAGTGCTTCCTTTGTGCCATGCCCTAGGCTGGGTGTCACCACATACACCAGCACCTATGCTAGGTAGACACCAACTGTGTGCCAGACCCCAGAATGGCAGGGTTTCTGCCTACTTCATGGGAGGAAACTGAAGCTCAGAGAGGTTAGATAACTTGCCCAACATCACACAGCTAGTGGGTGACACAACAGGGTTTTGAATCCAAGTCTGCCTAATTCTAGAGCTCTAAAGAGATGAAGTAACTTATGGGAAGGGGTAGTTACTATTATTATTATTATGAATACAGCTACTACTGTTACATTTTCCCCAGAATTCTAAGCCTTCCCTTACATTTCATGGGATTCTGCCCTCCTGTGCTCCTAATGGTGGAAAAGTAAGAAAATCAGACTTTCAGCACTGGAAAGTCCCCTAGAGATCACGAAATCCATCTCTCCCCCTTGGACAGGTGGGGAGGTTGAGGCCCAGAGAGGTTCATAGAGCGACCAAGGGCACGCAAGGAGAGAGAGCAGGCCGGGCACAAGGACTGTTGACCGCTGGCCAACCATCTTCCTCCGCACGGAGCCCGCCGCTTTGCTGTATCAGGAATTTGAGCTCCTCAGAGGGCCTCTCAACATGCGAAGCCAGGGGAAGAGCTGACACCTGACAGCCTAGTGATGGTTTGGATGGTTTCTGAAGCCCTCTGCTGAGTGAAGGCAATATTAGTCATCAGAGATCTGCACGCGCCTGAGCATCCTTGTCAGAAAATGTGATGACTTAGTGGACTGAAAATGTATTTCCCTGCCTTATCACACATCTGGAGTTCCAGCAGAGCAGCCTCTGGGCTGGGGAGGCAGTCAGCCTCAAGAATTTGCACAGATATTGGTGTTTATCAGAAAAAGTCCAAATGGAGGCTGAGTCGGGAAGGTGACGGGAGTAATAGCTTGAGAACATGCCGATGGTGATAAGGAAACAGTATCTGCTCATTACCTCAGAGACCTCGCCCATCACCCCCAACCTGCAGCCCTGTCTGCTCCTGCCTTTGAGAGGGGATCACATTTGCTTTTTCCACCAGGGGTGAAGGGAGGGAAAATACCGCCTACTCTGACTGGGGAGAAGCCAGCTGCTCTCCCAGAACTGGGCTTCCATTCCACTAAAATTCCATTCAGCAAACCATGTCCTGAGCACCCAAGAGCCAGGCCCTGCTCTAGGCAAGCTCCCACTGTGTGCCATGCCCTAGGCTGGGTGTCACCTGCATACACCAGCACCTATGCTAGGTAGACACCGATGGTGTGCCAGATCCCAGAATGGCAGGGCTTCCGAGGTGCACCAGGTCCTATGTTGTGTGGGCACCTCCCAGCAGGTGCTGTTAATGCCAAGTCCTGGGCATAAAGCTCAATCAGGTGCCCATAAGGCATTTGTAGTTTGTCCAGGAAGAAAGACATGTGACTCATTAGCTAAAATACTCTCTGAGCTATCTATTGCCAGTTGGTTAATAAAGTCTTGTAGGGGCCAAGATGGGTGAGAGATTTGTTCTGCATAGGGCTCTCAGGTGAGGCTTCCTGAGAAGTCAGCTTTAAGGTATAAGCTGGAGTCTTCCAGTCACAGAAAAAGGCAAGAGCATCCCAGGAAGAGGGCACAGCTTCAGCAAGGCAGAGAAGAGTGACAGGACTTGGCACAGTTAGGAAATGGTAGGTTGGCCAATGTTAGGGAGGAGGAGGGCAAGAGGAGACAGTAGGAGATGAGACCTCAAAGGAAGGACAGAGCCATCTCATGAGGGGTCAGTCATGCTCTGAGGAGCCTTGTGGGTCTGTAGAGAAACCTTAGAGGGAAGCTGCGTGGGTAGACTCTGGGAACTCCACCACATTTCAAGCAGAAGAGCTCCATCTTTATTTCATATCTTTGGCACCTGTGTAAGATGACTCTTGAAAACTGGGTTTGGAAGGTAGGAAGGAAGGGGGGAGGGAGGGAAAAAAAGATGAAGGAAAGAAAGAGAGGGAGGGAAAAGAGAGGAGGAGGGGAAGAAGGGGAGAGAAAAGGAGTGGAAGGAAAGAAGGGAGAAGGAAAGGAAGGGAAAGGGAGAGGAGGAGAGGGAGGAAGGAAAAGATAAACAAGGTTAAGTCCGAATTCCATAGGTTGCAAAGATAAGGAAACTGAAGTCCCAAGAGATTAGTTGACCAGACTTGGAGTAGAACCCAGATCTTCCCAGGCACTGTTTCAGTGTTTGGCCCCAAGTTCACGAGTAGAGCCCAAGATAAAGTTCTGCTAAGCACAGACGTCCCACAACCTACTAGAGTGCAACAGTGGCTGCATCTCCCAAGCCACAGAAAGCACCAAACCAATAGACAGAATGTTTCTTATTTACAATATTTCACCAAAATACTCTCCTAAGCCTTTGTCTTGGCTTTCATCTGCTCTTAGGCAGACTTGAGGGAGAATACATCCCGATGGTTTAAATTTTCCTGGTGTCTGAAGTAGTGACTTCCAGCTGCTCTGTCGTTTCCAGATAAGAAATCTGAGATGCAGAGGGAAGAGGTATTGTGTCCAAGGTCACATGGTGGGCAGTGGCAGGGACAAGGCTAGATGCCAGGTCTGTTGGCCTGGCACCAGGCTGCTCCACTGTGTCTGCCACTGCCAACAAACCCCAGGAGACACTGTTAAAGCCTACTGGATGCTAGTCACTCAATATGACTTAGTGTGAATTCTGTGTGGGTACCTTCTTGGTACAATCAGGCCTAGACCAGACACATGAGTGCTCCAGGAAGGTTATATTTTGAACCACCTTCAATCTGATAGACTTAAAGGATTTGCTCATCATTTATTTTGAGGATAAATTGAACCCTGCCTGATGAAAGGTAGAGAAAGCAGACGTGTGGCCTCTCCTAATTTGTGTCATGTTCATTGTCCCAGCAATTACACTCCACCCCAAACTTGCATGCCCTCATTTAGGAAAGCAAAAGCCCTGGATTCAGCTAACCCACTCTCCTTAGAGGGCAGTTTAGAAGCCACTTATTTTTCCTTTGGTTTCAGGCAGGGGGAATGGCAGTGCAAGGAGATACCTTATCCCTGCCCCTCACTCCCAAGCAGCTCCTGTTCAGCCATACCCAGTGTCCTCCCTGAGACAAGTTCTAGAAAACATAATTGACCCCATATTACTACATTTCCAGCATTGTTACATGCCCTAGCCTTGGTCAGTGGGAACTACCATGGTGAGGTGGATCAAGTCCCTGACCTCAGGAATGAACATTCATTGAGCACCTACTGTGTGCCAGGCACTGGCTAGTGGCTTTCATATCGTTCATCTCATCAAACTCTCACCATGGCCCCAAGATGTAGGAATTGTCATCCTCATTTCACAGATGAAGAAACTGAGGCTCAGAAAGATGCAGTCACTTGCCTGGAGTCCCACAGCACAGGACCAGGGTTTATTCCCAGCTCTGCGTGTCTGTAGCCCACCCTATCTCAGGGCACAGGATTTCTTTCTCCCTTCTCATATGGGCCCCACTTCCTAGATGGTGCAAACAACTCCACAGGAATAAACTGTCTGAGCCTGGTTACTCAGAAAGCCAATCCTTTCTCCCACAGTCACTTGGAAACCCTGGGGTAGAGGGACAGTTCTCATGCTTGCAGTCCAGGTGGGCTTTCTGTGACCTCTGCCCTGTAAACCCCAACTGCTTAAATAGTACCTTCATTCGCAGAGACTGGCCCCCTTACTCCCTGACTGCTATTTAGCACCAGTTCCCCAAAGGGTTAAAAATGGGAACCAAATAATTTATTTCAAGATCTTCAAAAACAAATTCAAATTTTTTTTAATTATGTCAAATTAAGGCCATTAAAAGTTAAGCTGTGTACCCAGAGCATTTTCCTGGGAAAGGTGCTGTAACATCATTATTTCTCCCCAAAACGCACTTACTGTACATTTCTCAAAGCCATCAGGCTTGATTGAAGGCTAATGAAAAAGCTGTCCTGCGTCAGTTTATTCCTTGTATCCATTAAGAATAATTACGGCTGAACAATTTTTGATGCCTGTAACCTTCGAAAGCGTTGCTAATGGCATTATAAATTGCTCCTTGTCCAATGACTATGGCGAGATGCTTAATTCAAAGGCGCTCTGTCAACAGGACTGATTTGTGTGGCTAATGAGTGCGTTTAAAACAACAGCCTCGGCTCATGCATCCGAATGTCAATAAGAGGACGAGGTTCAATAAGGAGGCTTGTCCGTAATAATTAGCAGGGACAAGCGCTCCAGATTAGGCCCATTGTGGCTTTCACAGCACTGTTCTCAAGACGGCGCTAGCATCCCTGAGGCCTGCCCGGGCACAACTCTTCACTCTTGGACTGAAGTTGGAACCAGGACCCAGAAGACCAGGGCAAGGGACAATGGCAGAGGAGGACATGGTGACCACGGTGTTCAAGACAGTGATAAGAAGAAGCCTAGAAGCATTTATTAAGCACTTCATCATTAATTCTGCAGACATTTATGGAGCACCTACTGTGTGCAGGTGCTGGGGGAGACAGTGGTAGGATAAACACAGATCCTGGCCTCCCCATGTTCACCAACTAGTGAGGCCAATGAACTAAGCCATCATCGGTGAGGCTGGCAAGTGTCATGCTGGGAAAGCAGAAGATGCAGCGAAAACAGCAAGCAGGGTGCCCAGACAACCTAGTACCAGGGGAAGTGGTGTTTAAGATGAGACGGAAGCATCACTGAGAGCCAGCCAGGCAAGAGAGCTGCCATCGGGGGAACAAGACAGGATGAGGAAACTAAAGGAAGGCTCACCTGCTGGAATGGTGGGAGGTGACACTGCTGGGGTTGGCAGAGTTGGTGGGGGGATATGGAGCCGTGGCTGCCATGCACATGAGGTGTGGGTGAGGAGATACCTAGGGGAGGCTGAAGTATTTTAATGTACACCTCTCTCCCCTGTCTCAGAATGCCCTCTCCTATCCCAGCCCTCTAAGTCTCAGTGCCAATGCCATCTCCCCCAGGAAGTCTGCCCTGATTTCTCCTTGCTTTCTTGTTTGGCTACAACGCCCGCTAGCATCAAGGCTGCGCTTGTCAGCACCTCCTTGTGTCCTACGTGTCATGTAGACAGTCATCTCCTTAAGAATAGAGACTGATGCCTTAGTTTGCTATTGCCCCATAGGGCCAACCACAAAGTCAGACACATAGCTGGCCCTCAGTCGGGGCTTGCGATCTCCCTGTTTAACTTTTCCTGGTATTCCCACTGCTATTGCTATTCCTTTGGTTAGCTTTTTATTGCACAAACATGTGTTACAAATTAGGATAGGGGAAGGAGCAGGAGTAGAAAAGGAGATGCAGGAGTTGGAGGAGGTGCTCAGAGATGAGAATGTGGGCCCTGGCCTCCAGGACCCCCCACCTTTGTCCTAGATGTGAACACACACAGCATGTTTGCTAAACAGCACAGCTGCCCAGGGGCTAGGGTCTGAGACCCGTTTTGAGGGAGGATTACAAGTGAGGCCTCGAAGGTCCAGTGAAGGCATTTGGCTTTTAATGTATAGCTGAGGAAAGCCAATGCTTGCTTTAGGCTGGGGAGTAACATGGGCAGACATAGGTAATGTAAGGAGATGCCTCTGACTGCATGTGAGCACTGGATTGGAAAGAAAAAATCAGAGGGAAAGAAAGGGCTAAGAACGCAGGATCCAACTGCCTGGGTTCAAATCCCTGCTCTGCCATTTACATGCCATGAGGTTTTCAGCAAAAGTTATTTGCCCTCTGCAGACTCAGTTTCCCTCTATTTAAGATGGCAATAATAAGAGAACCTACCTTACGGAGTTATGGAGAGGGTAAGGTGAGAAAATGTGTGTAAAGGATTTTGCATAGTCCCTAGCACTTAATAAGTACTGTTATTGCTATAGTCATTGTATATCAAGCACTCCAAAAGAAAAAAAATGGAACCTTGCTTTACCAAATGAGGAAACAAAGATGCAAAGAGGTCAAGTAACTGGCACAAAGTCACTTAGCTGGTATGAAGCATGAGAGGTGGCTCTAATCCAGTACACTTTCCTCTACTCCAGGGGCCTCCCCAGCACAGTGAGTGATGGTTTACAGCAGCCGGGCTGTGTGTGCATGTGTATGCATGTGCGTGCGTGTGCACACGTGACACGGGTATTTGCAGGAGGAGCAGGGCGTAGCATCAGAACTGGATATGGTGCAGTCACACAGCCCTGCTTCAGAGTGGGGCTCTGTCCCAGGACAACCCTGGACCTGCTAGGAGGGCTCCAGGTGTTTGCCTGCAGGAGCTGAGGGGAGCAGTCACGTGGGGGCCACTCCTCCGCCCACCCACTGGTGCCCCCTGCCTCCAGGGGTTCTCCAGGTGTGAAGGCAGCAGACAGGTTTCAGAGGATAGGCTGTCATGATCTGTCTCCCCTCTTTGGATGACAAGTCTCAGATTCCTATCTCAGCAGAGAGGTGCTAGTGAAATCCCGGAGGAAATGATAAACGGGGTGCTTGCTCCAATCAATCTCCGAGGAGAGATTTTGTTTGAATGCTTTCCACTTCCTCTCCTACCAAGAGAGTGAGGAAGCTGCTGTTGAGATCCTGTGCTTCAGTCTTGCGTTTTCTCCAGGATGGCGGGTGTTTGAGGCAGCCCAGTCTCTGCCTCAGTAAATGGAGCAGTTTTTAGTCCTTATCATAGAGGACCCCCCTGCATCCTCTGACGCTTCTCACCTTCTGAAAGCATTCTCCTCCTCTGGCTTCCATGACAACTCTTCCGAGTTTCTTCCAAAATCTCTGGCTGGTCCCTCTTGGTTTCCTAGACAGATATTTCTTCCTTTGTCTTTCTTGGAACTATCCACATTCCTCTTATTTCCAACCTGTGTTCTCTTCCCACTCCAAGCCTTCTCCCTGAGTGAGTTCAGCTTCATTTGTCACCTAAAGGCTATGGCCCCTAATCTCTCACTCTGGCCAGTGCTCTGCTGACTTAGACCTAATGTTGCCAATTGCCCTTTGAACATCTCTATTCAGGTGACTTACAGCGATTGCAGCAAATGTCATCATTCACCATAGTCCTCCCCTGCCAGGTCTCTTCCTGTGTCCTTCAACTCATTAAAATAGTACCATCATCCATCTGATTGACAGATAGATGATGTCTGTCTCCTAGAAACTTGACCTAAAGAAGCTTCCCAAAATGCCCCTCCTCCCACAGAAAACGGGGGAGCAAGAATGTTTGGGTTTAGATCCAAGCTCTACCATTTACTGGTTGTGTGACCATAGCATGTCACTTAACTTCTCTGAGCCTCAGTTTCCTCATCTACAAAATGAAGCTAATAGGCCCCACCTCAGGAGTTGCTGTGAACCATAAATGAGTTAATATATGCAGAGTTAAAAGAGATACCCCCATACCTAATTAGTCACTAATCGGATCAGTTCTAACCCCTAAATGTTTCCTAATCCTCTACTTCTTTCCACCATATTGTCAATACTTATAGTAAGTTCAGGACTTACTGCAAAACCTGCCTAATGATCCTCCCCTCCATTTGTCTTGCTCCCTTCATGAACAGCCAGAGTGAGTCTGGAGGACATATCAGATCATATCCCTTCTGAGGCTCCTCATCACCGTGTGACAAAGTTGAAGGTTCCGACCTGGTTTTGTCAAATGGGGCCCTTCAGGGGGTTTTCCCCCTGTTTACTTACCCAGCCCCTTCTTTTGCCGCCCTCCTCTGAGCTCTGGGCTTGAGCCACATTAAATTACTTGCTCTTTTCCCAAAACATAAGGCCTTTGAGCCTTGTATATGCTGTTCCCACTACCACCACCACCACCACGAACAACAATTTCATCAGAAGCAGTCTTGCTCCTTCTTCAAGTCTGGGTGTAGGCCTTGCCTCTGGGAGGCCCTCTGTAGTGGATGCTGTAGTGTGCTACCCAAATCTCCTCTCAGGACCAAGGTGCTCATTCCCCAGCTGCTGGGAGCAGGAGCACTGGCTGCCTCCCTCATGGTTATGCCCCATCCCTGGGGCACCCACATCCAGTGACTGGTTGGTATAGAGTATAGGCCTAGCCCCTTGCCTCAATTCTGTACAACTCTGTCCTTCCCAGCTCCGTGACTCCCTGTGAGACTGGCTGAGGCCTCAGGTGCAACTGCTTAGCAATTAAACCTCTCCCGGGCCAAAGTGCTTCCCTCATCTCCTTATGGGCGTGACTTCCCAGAGCCCTCTCCCGAAAACTTCCCCCATACAAATCTTCATCTCAGAGTCTGTCTCCAGGAAACCTGACCTAAGATCCTTCTTAAAATGCCCCTCCTCCCTAGGCTGGGCTGGGTTCCCTTACTTACTGTGGCTCCCCACAAAGCAGTCTCCCTCTGCTACCTTTATTAAACTCCTGCAACACTGGATAAAATCAGTGGTTTCCTTGTCCATCCCCCTCGTTAAGTGGAAGCTACCTGAGAGGGACCACACTCATTCCTCTCTGTCTCTAAAGTGCCTGGCCTGGTGCATAGAATGGTTTCATGACACTTAGACTCAGAGCTTTTTTGTTTTGTTTTGTTTTGAGACGGAGTCTTGCTCTGTCACCCAGGCTGGAGTGCAGTGGCGAGATCTCAGCTCACTGCAACAGACTCAGAGATTTTTATGGAGCCATCTCCAGAAAGGATTTTTGATGTGGCTTATACAACAAATCATTTAACATTTTGTTCTTGGTGGTTATCAAATAATAGGTATGATAGCCATCTCAGAGCATCATTCCATCCTTGGACCTGAAGGATGTAGGAGGCTTGAGGATGCTATAAGAGATGGTAAGAGGCTGGTGGCTCACGCCTATAATCCCAACACTTTGGGAGGCTGAGGTGGGCAGATCACCTGAGGCTGGGAGTTCGAGATCAGCCTGGCCAACATGGTGAAACTCATCTTTACTAAAAATACAAAACATATATGTATAGGACTCAAGGCTCAAGTTTCTTCATATGTATATATCTAAAAAGAGACTTGAGAAAAGATGGTAGAGACCAGAGAGAGTGAGGGACCAGGAAAGAGATGAGGATTAGTGGAGCATGCCTGATAGTCATGTGACTTGGTAATGGAAAACAGCATCTTTCACACTTTGATGCAGCCAGTAGAGTAGCAAAACAGCCATATAAAATATGCCTCATGCCCTAGCGTGGCATATACTGGGTGCTCTCTAAAAGTCTATTCAATGGCTGCAGTTGCCCCCCTGATAAAACCTAGACTGCTTAGCAAGTCTCATCATGGCCCTACGCCAGCTAACCCTTGCCCACTTTTCTGGTCTCATTTCTTGCCCTGCCTCCTCACATAACCTCCTGTTCACATGCTCCTGCCTTTCCTCATTTTTGCCACTCAGGGAATTCCTATGCAACTGAAGCCCTCCCTGATTGCTCCAGGAGGCCATTGCCTTTCCTTCTCTGATTGGTTTTGTATCACTCTGCATTGGGATCACCTGTAATCTTGTCTGTGTCCCCAAGCAAACTGTGAGCTTCCTGCAGGCAGGGAATATGACCAATCTGTCTCTATCTCCAGCACAGCGCTTAACTTAACCCAAAGCATAAGATCACACATTGTTGGCTAAGGAGATGGATGAAGTTTCTCTGCATCTGAGTTGGCTCAGGGCATGCCTTTGGGTATGATCTTCAGTTCCCTGGGACATAGATTGAGAAGAAGCTTAGAGCACTCTGGCACCTCTGGAAAGCATGTAGAGACCCAGCCACAGTCTCCAGAGAAGATGCCATGGACTTGGTGAGTAGAGCCACAGGTTTCATCTAGATCTCACTTGGGGGCAGTGGGGACCAACAGCCCTGACACTGCCTTTTAGAGCACCTGCCCCAGCACCATCCCAGCCCATAGGATCTCTACTTCACAGCAACCCTGCAGTCAGATGTGATGATAGCCCTATTTGACAGATGGTAACTAAGGATCATAAACTCCTTATAGCTTCACCATTCCTTGATTCAATGACTCTTCCTGGATCTTGTCCATCTGTGACTCTGGCCAAGGAGAGCAATGGAACCCAGTGCTGGCCCTAGCTCCAGAGCCCTTTGCTGAGAGCCAACTCGTGCCCAAAGAGCGGCAACAGGACTGGGGAACAGAGGAGGCATCTCTTTCCTTTAGAAGGACTTACCCTGACCCTCCAAAGTTGGCTAGCATTTAAAGACCCTGCCAGCTTACCCTTCAATTTGGGCAGGACTTAATCCACACTTGGTCTCATAAACCTCCCATGGATTCTGAGGCCAACCTTGAGATGCCATTTACAGGACAACTGATATAGCATGCATGATTGGGCTTTTGGAATTTCAGAGTGTCACAAGGAAGTTATTATTATTGCTGCATTGTTATTTTCATATATTTTACTTTGGGGGAAGAGGGTTCCTGGCATTCCTTTGTTCATAGAAATATATTCAAGAGCCATCCTGAATATGGAACATTTCAAATAAACCATTGAATAGAATCTGTGATTACTTTTTAAAATACAGTTTTTTTATTCTAGAAATATCTCAGCTGGGTGCAGTAGCTCATGCCTATAGTCCCAGCACTTTGAGAGGCCAAGGAGAACAGATTTCTTGAGCCCAGGAGTTTGAGACCAGAACTAGGTGATATGGTGAGACCCCATCTCTAAAAAAAGAAAAAAGAAAAATCTCAAACTTGTCAGAGATTAAACAGAAAGATAAATGATCAGGATGATTTTGAAGGTTTTTTTTTTTTTTTAGTTTGCAAATGTATTCATACGTTTTAACTCACAAATCATCTGTGGGGGCTGGGAGTATTGTATGTGTGTATATGTGCACACATGCACACACAGCCATCTGAATACACGTGTATGTAGATACACCTTGGCTGTAATGTTTAAATTTTGAGTTCCCCAAGGGCAGAGACTGTGTCTTCTTTCCTGTCCCTCACACAGAGCCTGGCACATGACTGATGCTCAATAATTACTTGTTGAGTGAAAGAAAGTGAAGACAGTCCGGTCAATAAGAAAGAGCTGATGTAGCAACCTTCCCCTGGGCAGCATCTTGATGGGCCATGACCTTCTGTCAGTTACCAGCAGAGGAATGGGGCAGGAGAAAGGGACTGAATTGCTAATGCTATGAATCTGCAAAGTACCAGGAACTATTTCCCAAGGTTGTCACTGCGCCCACCCCTGCACCCTCATCAGAGGTTGGCTTTCTTCTTCACCCACCACACATCAACATGCGCACACACATGCATACACACACACAAACACACACACACTCTCTCCTCTAAGGACCCGAATGGCCTCTACCATTCCTGATATTGTTGTCTTCAGTGCTCTGTGTCACCTCTCCTCCCTCTTTGAAGACCTTAGCACCTGGATCTCAGTCTACATCCTAGAGGACCTGTGTTGGGGCTGATGGTCTCTCCAATCCCCTGGACTCTCAGGTGGCCTTAACTGCAGTAGATTGGAAAATATCTCTTCCTTGTGGCTTCTCCCATAAAGATGAGGAGACTAGTTCTTGTCCCCTTCATTTTGGACAGGACTCCATGCTCCTTTTGGCCAATGGAAAGAGGCAGAAGTGATGTTGCGCACATTCTCAATCTGGGCCTAAGCTGCATGACGAGACAGACACATAATGCCTGGTCATCTCCAACACCCAGCCAATGGCCAGTCAACCAACCCCCAGCCATGTGAGTGAGGCCATCTGAGACCAGCCATGCCAGCTGACCTCAGACACATGAGCCAGCCCAGCCAAGATCAGCCAAGCCTGGCCAAGATCAGCAGGACCTCCCAGCTGACTCTAGACATGGGAGCAATAACAAATGGTTGTTTCCAGCCACTAGGTCTCTGGGTGGTTTGTTCCCCTTTAGTGATATCCCTGCACTGTGTCTCAGCTGCCAGTCTTTTACAGTCCCTTTTACAGTCCCTTTTACCTAGAGCCACAACACCCCTGAAATGGATGACCTATCTACCTACTCTTAGACCTAAGCCCCTGGGCCCTCCAGCCCCTCCACCCTCTTATTTTCACTGCACCTGTCCTTTGATCTCCACAAAACCACCAACTTTTTCTTCCCCTCTGAGTTTTCCCAATCTGCCCTTCCAGGCTTTCCTTTCTTCCCAATTCCACCGAGGTCCGATGGTCTATCCCATCATCCATGCTTTGCCAGTGGCTTTGGTTCCATTGTCCCTTGTCTTTCCATCACACCCTTAGAAAAAACCCACTCCTGGGTCAACCCAATGGTCCCCTTGTGTGCTGCAGCATCTGTGCTGCTGAAGGAACTCACCCACCTGCAAGTTCATGCTTATCAACAGGGGTCCTCCGCTGCCCACCAGGCCCTCAGAGTTTTCTTGTCACATGGCCCTCTGAGACCTGTCCAGGCCCTCACCTCTCCTCCCTCCTTACTGAATGCCCTGCACATTCCACAAGCAGGCGACCTCCCTTCCTACTTCACAGAGACACAGGGCCATCGACATCCTGCAGCCACCTGTAAATGTGTCTGCCTCCCTATGCCCCCGTTTTCCTCCCACTTTCTACAATCAGAAGGTCATCCTTTTTTTGCCCAAGACTTCCTCCTACCTGGACTTCCTACTCCAGAACAGTCAGGCTGCCAGGGTGGTTAGAAGCACAGGATTCAGTGTCAGACGATCTGGGTAGGTAGAAAGTACCCTGCACACATGACCTGGCCTTGCCATGGAAGGGTGACCTGGAGAGCTGAGAGCTGAAGGACCCATGTCTCTTCCAGCATAAGATCTCCTCCTGTCTCTCTGTCTCTTTCTCTCTCTGTCTCACTTCTCTCTCTCCCTATCTCCCTTGTCTATATGTCTCTGTATGTGTCTCTCCTTCCAGATGCTCATCGTGTGTGTGTGTGTGTGTATACATATATGTGTAGAGAAAGAGAAACACACACACACACACACACACACACACACACACACACACACACACAGAGTAGAGTGGAGCCCGGAGGATGAAGAGGGATGATCCTGGAGAGGTGGGGAGGAATCCCGCCAGGGTCTGGTGGGGAGCCTTGAAGGATTTTAAGCCAGGGAAAGACATGGTTCAATTTGCATTTTAGATAAATCGCTGTGAGAGGAGAGTGGAGAATGGGGTGAGCTGGAGACAAAGAAGCCAGCACAGAGCTGTCAGGGGAACCCGCCTGGCCGGAACCCAGGGAGCCTCACTGGAGAGGGGCAGGGGGAGGCAGAGAGAGACAGACATGGAGGGACGGGAAAGACCCACAAAAGAAAGAAAACAGAAAGAGATGGAAGTACAAACTAAGAGAGCATCTCAGAGACATGATGAGAACACAGAGAAGCAGAAACAGAAACAAAATGGGGAGGGGAAGAGAAAGACAGAAATTCCACCCATCCAAGGAAAGTGTGGCAGAGAAACCAGACAGGAGATGCAAGCAGGTGCTGGTGATCTCTGCAGGACCGGCCCTCATGGGACCCCCTCCCTCCACCCTCTCTGCCACCCCTGGAGGTACTGAGCCTGAGGAAGAGAGGCAGAGAAGAGAAAAATTTAAAAAAGAAATAGAGAAGAGGATGGGGTGGGATGGAGGAAGGGTGAGAGAGGGCGACCTCCATGCAGGCCAGGCCCAAGAAGCCCAGTGGCCATAGCCCCAGCCAAGCTCCTTAACAGGCTGGCCTCTGCAGTTCCAGCCTTTACACATCCTGAGACAGATTTATAACTGGAAGTCTATCTGAGTTTATCAAGCAGGGGAGCAAGGCGGAGTTGGATATTTCTCATTTTGGTGGTCCCCAGAGGCCCATGTCTGCATTAGCGAACTGGAGACGTCATCGAAGATTCATTCCCCTGCCCTTCCTTATAAAGAAATGGGAATAAAAAGCTAAAGGAGAGAAATGCTTGCCTCAAAGAACAACACAAAAAGCCAACTAGAATTGGGAGGCCCCATTCGGAACAGGGAGGCCATCTACTCCAGCTGGGGCCAGTGACGGATACCTGCCCCCAACTCCCACATGTCCTCCCCAGCATGGCTTTACCTCCTCTGCTCTCCTCCTGCCCAAGAGAGGATAAAGACTCCAGTCTAGGCTCACAGACTCTCTTTGCTCCTCAGAGAGAAGTCATGGAACATTGGGACCTCTCCCAGACGTGCGGAAAATCTGTGCCTCAGAGTGAGGCCAAGTCTGCAGGCCCACCCCACCTTCCAATCACTGGGTGACCCAAGACAGATCACTTAGCCTCTCTGAGTTTACCTTTCTTCATCTCTAAGATTGAACCCCAACCAGGTGCCAGGTGCCAGACTTGAGTGGATCTGGTGAAATCATCTATGTGAAAAAGCCTTCTGTAAACTGAAGAGGGCAGTGCCCGTGTGATCTGTCCAGGCAATGGAGAAGACCATGTAGCACTTCCTCCAGCATAGTGCCTGTCTCCTCTCCAGAAATGTGCCAGGGCATCAGACCTCATACCCTGGCCCCTGGCTCACATCCCCCTTACTCTCTTTGTGCAAGTCTTATCTTTCCACACGGTCAGATTGATGGAGGCTCAAGGCTCAGGAGGCATGCCCAGGGCCAAGGGAAGAAACATCCACTCAAGCTGCCTGTCACGGCGCTCGTCAAAAAGCCACCAGGCCAATGCCAGGGCTGGGTCAGGGCAGCTCTGGAGAGAACAGAAAGGGGCTCCTGGGAAGAAACCAAGTGGTGGGCGGCTGCCCAGGGCAAGCCTGGGCCATTTCACAAAGGAGAACGAGGCTTGAGACCATCTACATTTAACTGAGGGTCTCTGGCAGACCCCAAGCAGAATAGCAGCCAAGGAGAAGCAGGCTGATGAGTGGAGGCCCAAGGAGGGGACCCCCGTCAGCTGGGAAGACAGCCTACGCACCTCCAGGGCCACGCCGCACCCACCGCACCAGATTCAACAAAAGGAACCAACCAGCCACGCTTGGGTTGGTGGGGGCGGGGGTGGGACACAAGGCCCGAGACAAGTGTGAGGAGGAGCGGGATTCTGTCCATAAACATCTCAATAGCGTGATTAACTGAGCGTCGCAAATTGTAACCCTTTCCTTTAATGCACTTTCCCTGAATTACCGCAGGAGCCTGTGGCCGAGGAGCCCGTACAAATTGCTGGAATGGGCAGTTAAGCGGGGAGGTCGGAGGTTAAATGAACACGGTTGTTTATGAAGACACAGCCCGAATCCATTTGCATTTTAATATTCTCTCAGTGAGACGGAAAGCCACTTTGAGGACAGCTTGTTTGGAAATCCCATTAACGGGTTATTTATGGGGCTCGTGGCTGCGTGACCCTTGCCCTTGTTTTGTTAAACATGAACCAGACATGAATCAGACGGGCAGCGGGCTAGCTGCTATTGTTTCCTGTAGCACAAAATGTCATCGGATTCAATTATTCTGAGGCTGACACTTTCTGAATTATCACCCTCATAATGCTCAATTTTCCCTTTTTTCCCCTTTGGTCAACCTGATTATTTCTGTCTTTGTAGAAAGCTGAAATCTTGAAGCAGCCATTTCACCACCACTGGCTGTCAAGGGGGCTGGAGGCGCCACCATTTGGGGCTGGATGAGGCCCCTGAGAGGCTGCCAGCCTGGGGGGATGGATGGCACAGGTGGTGTTGGGGAGAAATCCACCCCCTGAACCGCTGGCAGCCTCTCCACCCCACTTTTAGGTGTGGGGACAAGCTCCGGGGCCCGGTGCTTCCTTGAGAACTGAATTCGTGGGCTCTGTCACCTGGATCTCCGAAAAAGCCTTTTGATCAACATTGAAATTGACTTCTCTGAAAAAATGAACCGAAAACTTATCATAAAGAGGGAGGTGGGCGTGGAAAGTCAAGGGATATTCTGGCATGAAAAGTTCAGCGGATTAAAAAGTCTTATTTTAACTCACATGATAAAACAGAGGCAGGGAATACTCCAAAGTGAGGAAACAGCCCAGAGTTTAGTCTCACGCTCAGATGTTTGCCATGTGGAGTCAATTCACTAGTTCTCAGACGGATTTGCCTTAAAATGGATGTCATTTTAAAAGTAAAAAGGGATCCTGATGTCCTGGACCCCAAGTTTGGGCCACGGCCTGGAGCCATCTCTCCTCAGCACATTCTGGCTCCCAGCCTGGGCACATCCAGGGCTAGTAGGGCCACTTCATGGGTGTGGTATCCATGGCTTCTCTCTGGTTCAGGAGACCAGGAGGTGGTCAGTCTGTCTGGCCAGAGCTCGGCCTTGCAGCCCCACAGTCCAGCTCCATTCAGCAAGTGTCACTGGCCTACTAGGCCCAAGAGCCAGATCTGGGTGCTGGGAGAGGTGACAGAATCAGACTGACATTGTCACCTTCCCCCTGCCATATAAGCCATTATTTCAGAGCAAGGAAAAGCTTTGAAGGGCATCCCCAAATACCTGGGGATATTGTGACCCAGAGAGAGGGCAGGAGGAGCTCAGGCTGACAATTTGCCAGGCAAAGAACTGGGACTAGAACATAGGGCTTATCTCTTTGGCATGGCCCCTTCTGTGACACAGAAAGCTGACATGGCACCTGCTCGTCTGGAATAAAAGAAGAGCTTGATGGCCAGGCGCGGTGGCTCACGCCCGTAATCCCAGAATTTTGGGAGGCTAAGGTGGGGTGATCACTTGAGACCTGGAGTTCAAGACCAGCCTGGCCAACATGGCGAAACCCCCTCTACTAAAAACACAAAAATTAGCTGGGCATGGTGGCACATGCCTGTAGCCCCAGCTACTCGGGAGGCTGAGGCAGGGAATCTCTTGAAACTGGGAGGGGGAGGTTGCAGTGAGCTGCGATTGTACCACTGCACTCCAGCCTGGGGAACAAAGCAAGGCTTTGTCTCAAAAAAAAAAAAAAAAAAAAAAAAAAAGACATGCTAGAACCCAAGGAAGTGCCTTGGGATGGATGGGGTTTGGGAATCAGAGAAAATACCAGTAACCAGGTAGGATGCGCTAGATCCCGTCACACTGACCACTCCAGGCTGTACCTGCCTGGCTCCCTACAACCTATCTCTGGCTGCCGGAGCCCACGTTGCCACCTTCAGGGTAGAGATGAGGAAAGCCAAGAAATGAAAACCAATACATATATGGAGTAGCCCTCCATGATGCCTTTTAGGATTGGGCGTCATAAACAGCCCAGCTCCCCAGCCCTCGTGGAGGCTAACTCTAAGAAGCATGGTCTCCTCTGCCTCTGGTTGCCCACAGGGGTGGCTGACTTGAAGCAGGACTCTTTACTGGCCCCCCTAGTCCCCCAGCCCTGACATCTCACTTCCCCACTACCCTCCCTCACTCCCAAATAAGCAATTTGTACTTAAATCACTGTCTAGGGGACATCTGACCTCAGCATTTACACCACTCAAGGCTGTACCCAAAGGGGGCCAACCTGGGGTGGGCATGAGAGGGCGCAGTGAGCACCCTGCTCCCCCTGCCCAGGTGCAGGGACTGCTGCGAGAGCACCTGCATCTTCTCAGGAACTCTCTTCCTAACACTTGCCGCAAAAGCCTTTCCACCAAGTTTAAAATAGATTTCTCCTTATGAATGGGCCGTCTGAGGAATTCTCCTCCAGTGGTTAATTCAATCTTAATAGAAGCTGATTTTTTTTTTCTCCCAGAAGAGAAGGGAACAATACATCTTTAGAACGGGGTTTATAAGTGTCATGATTTTTCTACTAATTTACGCTGCATTCTCTGCTTTAAAATGTGAAATTACCTCATTGTGTCTCTGAATATCCTCTGTGCTTGGGCCTGAAATTAAGCTTGCCGGAGAGAGGCCTAAATGACCACAATTTGCTGTGTGAAATGCCCTGATTGCAAGAGCAATCCCCAGCAATCCCCAGCTCCAGCGCAGCCCAGCTCACTCAGGCTGATTGGCTTCCCCATGCACGAGGCTTTGCCAAATACACCTGGTGCTACCTGCTGCGTGGGGGAGGGGCAGTGGCGGGGAAGTCGCCCGCCTGGGCCGATCCATCTCCAGTCCCCACACAAGCCACCTCCCAGGAACCAAAGAGGATATGCTCCCTGCTCAGCCACCAGGTAAACAGGGTGGCCCCACAGATAAACACGGCCCACAGCCCACCAGTCTTCCCCCGACCAACATCTCACCTCCAGCACAAGTGTTACAAACCCTCCACAGCCTCTGGATTGCTCCTCATTCTTCATCAATTGCTCTGTGGTCCCCAGCTTTTTCCACTTCTCCCAGGGCTTAGCCTCTCATGAGAAGATTCTGCGTCACTGGGTGCCAGGCCCAGCCTGGGGTGGGGGTGAGGAGGTCAGACTCCTTGAGTTCGAATCCACTTACTATGTGACTGTGAGTCACACATCACTTCCCCGTGTCTCAGTTTCCTCCTCTGTAAAATGGAGACAGTAATATGTGCAAAAATAGCATTGTCAGTAGGATGAAGAGAATGCAGCGAAAGTGTCTGGATGTGCTGGTTACTCAGTCAGTATTAATGGGTCTGTTTCAGGTCACAAACTCAGGTGTGCATAAATTTGAACTTTATTTTTCTATAACGCACACTAATGTCTCCTTTTTCTATAACACACACTAAGTGGATTCATTTCCATGCAATGAAAAACACTTTCATTTGGGAGAAAAGCAAGTTGACCTGGGAGAGTCTAAAAGCTGAAATTGGCTCAACACATGCATCTTCTCTCATGTGCCCAGAGGCAGACATCCCTGCTTTCTGCTCTGGGTTTCCAGGTGGGGGTTCAAGACCCCCAACCCTGAGCAATGAGTGGCCCTCAACCCAGCACCAGAGCTCCGCCTGGGCTCATATACTTGGGACCAGCCCCCTCCTCCACCCAACTGTCCCCAAAGGACCAGCAGTTCCTCCTGGGCCTTTTTAACCATTGTGGTTTGGGAACAAAGACAGCCAGTGGCTTCAGCTCCAAGGTCCTACCTGCTTGACTCCCACCCTCCAAGGTTTCCTGGAGCAGCAGAGAGCAGATTCACTCATTCCAGCTGGTCCCTCAGGCTGAATCCTAGCTTCATAGACTCAGGGAGTGTCCGAGTGGGCGGGGCTCCAGCTAGCATATTCATTTCCTGGGACTGCCTTAACAAAGCACCACAAACTGAGTGGCTTAAACAACAGAAACATAGGGTCTCACAGTTCTGCAGGCTGAAAACTTGAGATCAAGGCACTGCCAGCGTTGGTTCCTTCTGAGGGCTGTGAGGAAGACTCCGTTCCTTGCCCCTTTCCTAGCTTTAGGTGGTTTGCTAGCAATCTTTGGTAATCCTTGGCTTGTAGACACATCACCACAATCCCTGCCTTTATCTTCACGTAGGGTTCTCCATGTGGTGTGTGTGTACAGGGTATGTGTGTCTATCTACAAATTTCCCCTTTTTATAAGGATGCCAATTACACTGGATTAGGGCCCACCCTAATGACCTCATTTTAACTTGATCACCTCTGTAAGACCCTATTTACAAAAAAGGTCACATTCTGAGATGGGGAGAGAAGTTGGACTTCAACATATGAATTTTAGGGGGACACCATTTAACCCCTAACAGCTAGCCATTCCCTTATTTCACGGATGGGGATGCTGATAGCCAACAGGGAAAGGGTTTGCCCCCCTCCATCAGCAACCTAGTTTCAGAGGTGGGATTCCAACTCAGGACTCTCTCAGCCATGACACATCTCTGACTTCTTGACATTGTAGCCTGGGAGAGGTGGGAGACGCCTGAAGGAAAAGACTTGGCTGTGACCCAATAGAGCTAACAGTGACAGCATCTCTGACCGGTCCCATCCAGGCCCAGAAGCTGGGCCCACGCACCCCGCTCCAAGCTGAGTGTTCCTAGTGGTCAATCAGGCTGTACCAAAGAGCTTTTTAACAAACATCATTCATCTTATTCCGGTGCCAGCAATGGGACTGGCTCGCACACAGGGAACGCAAATCCTAAATGCAGCATTAAAATGATTTTAATGTTCACCGTCAAGTGCCAAAGCTTGGGGCTCCCATCTCCACCACAGCCCATCTTGACGTGGAAGTTGGGATCCTGAAAGGCAATTTTGTTAATGCTACTGGGAGGAGCATTCAGGTCTGGAAACTCATCCATCATCTTAACACACTTCAGGATGGACTGGGAAGATAAAGCTTTCATTTTCTCTGCCAGGCGGAGTCTCTTCAATTAGGCTCTGAGGGATGCAGGGGAGGGTGGGAGCAGGGATGGGCACCCTGAGGGTGGAGGGAAGGGGTGGAAATTCCTTGTGTACAGACCAGCCTGGGGTCAGGGGAGTGGCACAGACCCTTCATCCTGTAAAATAAGGAAGCAGGCTGGGTGTAGTGGCTAATGCCTATAATCCCAACACTTTGAAAGGTTGAGGTAGGAGAATTGCTTGAGGCTGGGAGTTTGTGATCAGCCTGGGCAACATGGCAAGACCCCATCTCTACAAAAAGTTTTTTTTAAAAATTAGCCAGGCATGGTGGTATGCATCTATAGTCCCAGGTACTCAGGAAGCTGAGGTGGGAGGATCGCTTGCGCCCAAGAGTTCAAGGTTACAATGAGCTACGATCATGCCACTACACTCCAGCCTAGGTAACAGAGTGAGACCCTGTGTCCTAAAAAAAAAAAAACAAAATAAGCACAGTATAGAAAATGAAGGGCAGGGTCTGCCCCAGCTCTGGTAGGGGAAGCTCAAGGTCTGAGTCTCAAAGCAGCCCCTGGGAGAGTGAGTAGAGGGATCAGAAAATAGCAACCTCAGAAGGGGTCCCAGCTGACCTCTCCATCTGCAGCTAGGAGGGGAAAGGCGACAGCTCCAGGATATGTACAAGAGGCCATGGCTGTGCCACAAAGAGAAGTCACCAGACTCAGAGGCTAACATAAGTAGACTGCTGGTGGGCCTGGAGCAAGCCAGGAGGACTTCCCCAGAGGAGGGGCTAAGTAAAATGCAAAGTTTGCCTGAATTTGGACTTGGGGTAGGGTATTTGCACTGCCACTTACATCTTCATCCTGATAGATTGTCACCTGCCATGGCTGGACTTTCCCAGAGTCAATTGATTATTGATCAGGCTGCCAATAAGTCAACTAGGAATTTACTGAGCAATACCCACTAGGTGCTTAATGGGCCTTGCCCTCTACCGATCAGCCAAGAAACATGTATTGAAACTCTGCAGTAACAACAACAACAATAATAATATGACAGCTGCAGCTTATTGAGCACTTACTATTCATTTTAACTGCTTTACATGTACCATTCATTGCTTTTCTTGCCTGCTTCACCTTCCATCTCTCCCTGCCTCCTGCTTTATGCCCCAGTAATACCTGTCTGCCCACATGGTGGTTCATATCTGACACCCATGCTATTTCCCTGTCCAGAGCACCTTGCCCATCCTTCTTCAATTGACTACCCTCTTACTCATTCTACAGATGTCTGCTTAGAGATCACCTCCCTAGGAAGCCCCCCTGAGCTCCAGCTGGAGCTCAGAGTCCTTCCTACATGTTCTGAACTGCTCCCAGCTGAGAAGGCAAATGGAATCATGATATTCCCATGGCTTCATCCATGACAGACGTCACTAATAGATCACCACACTGTTTCTGAGAACTTCTCAGGGCTCGGCTAGAATTGCCTGCCATGAATGCACAAAACGGGTGATTAAATCAGAGAGCTGACCTGCAGAGCTTAGCATAACACCTGGGTCATAGTGGCACATGTTCAGTGCTGTTGCATCATTGTGTCCCAACACTGACCCCCACCTCACCAAGGACCCACATTTTGTCACTTTGGTGGGGTAGTGGAGGGGAGAGGAGGCCTAATAGACAAAGAACAGAACAAGAAGAGAAGGGCCCTTTCTAGGGAAGAATGTGAACTAATAAAAGCAGGGGAACAAATGGCCCGTGACTTCTGCCCACAGTTATGGGTGGGTATCTATCTGAGCCTGGGTCAGATCAAACAGTAGAGTCTCTTGGAAGGATGGGAGAGAAGGCCAGACTGGGGCATGTGGTTGAGTTTTTGCTTCCTAAATCTAAATAATAACTACCACTCGCAGATGCCTTACCTACCCAGCACTGCACAAACCACTTTACATGCACACACTTCTTCATCCCCAAAACCACTCCATAGAGTCGATGTGATTATCCCTATTTTACAAGTAGGGAAAACTGAGGCCCCAATGGATTCCTTGTCAAATGTCAGTATGTCCTGCATTAGCAGCTCATGGAGGGTGGCACTGGGATTCAATATGAGGCTTTTGACTCCAAAACTCTTCTACAGCACACCTTACCTTTCTGTCCCATGACTGCTCACCTTTGAAATAAAAATTCTGTGTGTGTGTGTGAGATGGGAGTAACAGGGCTGGGGAGGCTTGGCAGAATTTAAAAACAGACACTAAAGGTTCACAAGGGCATATGTAAATAAGGAATAAAATTGCTCTAAAAACAAATACAGAAACTAAATAGCCTGTGCCTGCCCAACACCTCATTTCTTCCTTTTGTTCAGCCTGCTTTCCTCCCCCAGCCACCTACTCGGTCTGATGGACCCTTTAGAGTTGCCTAGAAAATGGTAGGAAGGGCAGGAGGCTCCCTCATCCCAGATCCACACTGTTTCAAGTGACCGGTAACCAGGAGTCTCCTTTTTTCTGAAAACGGAGAGGTTTCCTTGTGTTCTATGTAAATCAGCTGTTTGTAAATGTGCATCATTAATGGAGGAGCTGTCAGGTTGGGCTGGAGGATGGCTGGGATGGAAGAGGACAATAGATTCCACGCTCTGGGGTCAGGTCTGTAGGGAGGTGACTGTGGGGCTCAGGAGGCTGGGAGAACAGGAGCCAGATGCAGGGGTCGGAGAGCAGGAGTGACAAGGCCCAGGGCTGAGCCTTGCTGAGACCTGGAGCCTCAGGCATCAAGGTGGCAAGGAGCAGGGAGCCTGTAGTGACAGCTGGGCTGGGGGAGTGCCATGTGCTGGGGTGAGGAGGAGAGGCCTCAGGCTCTGGGGCAGCTGGGCCACCCCCTGGGTGCCAGGAAAAGGCCTCGGGGCAGCCTCAGAGCTCCTTCAGTGAGGGTTGTGTGCTAACCGAGGTACTGCAAGTGAGTGAGGGGCCCCATGTGGCCTGCACTGCAGGAAGTGACCTGCTTAGGTTCCACAAAGCAGAATAAGGCTCCACACAGCCCCTGATGGATACAGTGGCACTCAGTAAATGGTAGTGTTGATATTTAAGACTTTAATTGCCAGTAAAAATAAGGCCATTCTCATTAGCTTAAGCAGAAAGGAGGAATTTATCATAAAGTCCTGGGGTGTCTCCTGGATCCCAGGGGGAGGATGGAGCTGGGGCTGGCCTCTCTCCGTCCCCTGCAATGCCTCTCAAGTCTCCTTTCCCTGCAAACCAGCTCCTTCCACCTTAGCGTGGGGTGAAGTGCCACCCTACCACCCCTGAATTCACAGGTCTGAATTTCTGCCCCTCCAGAGCCTCATCAGCTCTCAAGCCCAGTTCCAAATTCCCTGGAGAGACAATCTCGTTGGCCCAGCTTGGGCCAGGGGTCTAATCAGTCTAATCCCAGCTAGGGAAGCGGGCATTGCGTTGCTATCATTCATTTACTTAATCATTTGTTCATTTAACAAAGATTGATGGACAACCAGCAATGTGCCATGTCTGCTATAGACGCAGGCAGCCAACAGAAGAAGCCTCTGCCCTCAGGGAGCTTACATTCTAGTTCAGAGAAAACAGAAAAGAAACAGCTGACAAAAATGCACAGGATGTCAGGACAGCAATATGGCAGGGCAAAGAGAGAGCTGGGTGGGGACAGGGATGAAATTCCGTAAGGTGGACAAAGAAGGCCTCATAGACAAAGTGACATTTCACAAGAGGCCTGAAGGAAATGAAGGAGACAGGCAGTCCGGATTGTGAGGGAAGAGCCCTCCAGGCAGAGAAAAGCAGGTGTCAAGGCCCTGGGTCAGGAGGCTTGAGAAGGGCTGAGGACAGGCAGGGCCTTCAGTGCTGCTGGAGTAAAGCTCACCATGAGGGAGAGGAAGGAGCAGAGCTCAGATAGTGGCAGGGCCCAGATAGGGCAAGGTCTGTGGGCCAATATGGGGTGAGATATCATGAAAGTTCTGAATGGCATAATCTGATTTTCTTTTCACAAGGCGTCTCAGAACCTCCTATGCACAGCCTCAAGTTCTCTGGGCCTCACTCACCATCACTAGTGCACTTGACCTCTTGTTTTGCCCCAGCTGCTGCCACAGGGACCAACTCCCCAAGTGAGCCGCATCCCAGCCTCAGCTGCAGGGACCCTACAATTCTGTAGCCTGGGGCCACTTCCAGGTCCGCAGGATCCTCCCTCCACTTCTGCACCCAGAAAAAAGTTACACCAAAAGGCATGTTTTCTGATTTCTTCAGGGTCACTGAAGGGGTGGGTGACACCACCCAGGAGTGCAGGAGAATTGGTGGTCCATGGGGCAAGCCTTTATAGGAGATGGAAGGAAATCTGAGGACAAATTCTCTTTACAACCCACCCCCATCACCACATTTTCAGGTCTATTCAGATACAGCGTGGATGGCACAGTCCAGTTTCATGTTGCTAATAAAGACATACCTGAGACTGGGTAATTTATAAAGGAAAGAGGTTTAATTGACTCACAGTTCAGCATGGCTGGAGAGGCCTCAGGAAACTTACAATCATGGCAGGAGGGGAAGCAAACACATCCTTCTTCACATGGCAGCAGCGAGGAGAACTGCCGAGCAAAAAGCGGAAAAGCCCTTATAAAACCATCAGATCTCATTAGAACTCACTCACTATCACGTGAACAGCAGCATGAGGGTAACAGCCCCCATGATTCAATTACCTCCCACCAGGTTCCTCCCATGACATGTGGGAATTATAGGAACTACAATTCAAGATGAGATTTTGGTGGGAACACAGCCAAACCATATCAGATGGTCCTGAAAGCAAGAAGATATACCTGGGACCAAGCCATCAGCTACACTTGTTACAAAACTGTGTATCAACAAAGCTCAGCATTACGGTTCCTTTGGTTCGCTCTCCTTCTCTCCCTGCCTCACTCCCCACTGCCCTCAATCTTGCAACCAAGAGTCTGCACTTCTCATTAATGTGATTACGTGAGTTTCTGCCTCAGGCTCTGTCTTCTGGGAGGACTAAGGCGGTTGGTACTAGGCATGGCCCTCAGGATGGGATTTAGGAATCAGATTGCCCACCCATCTGAAGACAATAGGGACCCCATTGCTGCTGGTAAATGGAGTGGTGACGTCTGGTATGCAGGGCTTCACCAATGCTAAACTTTCACCTATAGTTAGTGAGATGCGCTACAAGGAAGAAGGCGAGAAGCTTCGGTGCTTGATCCGTCTGGAGGAAATTATAACAACTGTGGTGGGGGGTGGCTGTTTTTGACAGCCTCGAAAGCCTTGCAAAATAAAATGGTGGGTCTGGGGAGGCTAATTGCCAGCTGAAGGCATGCCTTGGAAGGCAGAGGATCCCATGGCATCTTTAAAGGAGACTCATCTCCTCCTGCCACAAAGCAGACTCTGCTGAAAATTGGGCTCAGGATTTGATTATTAAGGGAGAGACCTGCAAAGGAGATGAATGCATAGTCTCACTGGTGACCTTCAGGTCTGTAACACTTAAGGCGTGGAACCCTGACAGAATGGAGGAGAATATTTGTATAGATAAGCCTGAAAATCTTGAACTGCAAATTCCCCTGGAGCCCTCTGTACCAGAAGAAGCAACCCCTCCCCTTTGCTGGTAGAAAACAGCCTGCTCTCACCTGGAGACCATGCAATGCCACCACCCACAGCAGAGTGAGCTGGAAAGGTAAGGTCGTGTTCCGAAAGTGGGATGCTTGAGATTGTGGAAGGGATACAGTTATTGCTAGTGATAAGCACTGGTGTGTGACCTTAAAAGTGACAAGTGGAACTAGGTGGAATGAAAGGGGCCAGGGAAGTGAGAAGCAAGGCTCGGAGAAGGATCGTCTCTATGTATGATCACCAAGAGAGATCGTCTCTATGCATGATCACCAAGAAGGATCGTCTCTATGGAAATCACCAAGAACTGAGACAGGGCAGTGTTGCAGAAAGAGTGCTCAGCATTTAAATATCTTCAGGGAACAGTAGAGGGGAGTGACTAGGGCTCTATATATGACTGCAACAAGGAGTATCAAAGAGGTGTGGTCTGACGGCACTACTTCAAAGCCACAGTTTCGCAGGGATGCGCAGGAACAAATGATCTGACAGTGGCAACAAGGAGCAGGGAGGACACCTACCCCACCTGCCAGTGGTTCAGGGGCTGCGGGAATATGAACAGTCACCACTTGAGAGGGATTCAGGAAAGACAGCGTCCTTGAAGGGGAGCTAAGTTTTCTCTAGAGTAAGAAGGAGAAGGGGAATGTTCAGGGACAAGGATGAGGTTACAGGATAGTTTTCTGGTAACTAACCATAGGAAGCCCAGTGGAAGGATTTGGGGAGTAGGAAAACAAGAGAGTTAGGTCATGTTAGGGGATGTACAGAGCCAGATGAAGATCAGAGGGCAGGGGATGAGGAGTAAGCTAGGAGTGTGGGGATTTCACAATGACTAATTTCAAAAAGGGTAAAAGGCATAACGAGATTTGTCTGGATAGCCTCCAAGGCGGATCGTTGTGGTAAGGCTGTAAGTGTTGGGAAAAGAAAGAAGGGGACCTTGAGGAACATGGAGTTCTGGGGTCCCCCCATTTTTGAGACAGGGTCTTACTCTGTCATCCAGGCGGGAGTGCAGTGGTACAGTCACTGCTTACTGCAGCCTCGGCCCCATGGTCTCCAGTGATCCTCCTGCCTCAGCCTCCCTGGTAGCTGGGACCACAGGTGTGCACCACCACACCCAGCTACCATTTTTTTTTTTTTTTTTTTAGAGATGGGGTCTCTCTATGTTGCCCAGGCTGGTCTCAAACTCCTGGGCTCAAGCGATTCTCCCACCTTGCCTCCCAAAGTGCTGGGATTACAGGTGTGAGCCACTGCACTTAGCCTGGGGGCCTCCTTTTTACTCTTGCCAAATGCATACAGACCTGACTGCCGGGGCCCAACCCTGAGGATCAGAAGGAAGAGAGGTCAGATTCTAGAGAAGGTATGGATAGTCATTGACTGGAGAGACACCCCAAAAGGTTGAAATCTGAGTCCAATTCCTCACTCTGCCTTAGCTGAGTGATCTTGGGCAAGTCCCTGAGCCTCTCTGGGCCTGTTTCCTCATCTACAAAATGAAGAGGTAATACTTCCATCATGGGATTATTGGGAGGAGTCTATGAGATGGGCAGTAAAGAGTACTGAGCACAGAGCCTAGCTCATCCCAAGCCCTTAGGAAGAGGTCACTCTTTGTTTGAAGAGACTGTGCACTTAAACCATGCAATCTGGTGTGGAATCTTGACTGCAAATCTTGGAAGGTCTCCCTAGTTCTGATCCCTCTTTCCTCAGCAATGTCTGTTGGAGCTCTTTGGACTGAATATTTATTTTTAAAATGGCTAGACTGGGAATGAATGAAACCATCATGGAATGAACCACATAGTTTTCTAAAATGTTAACTTTGGTATACACATAGACATGGCACACTCCAAATACCCTACAGAATGGGTCTGATGTCTATACCTGGGCTGCCACACTGAGGTTGTTGTAAACCTCCAAGATAGAAGTAACTGAGGTCCCTGCCCCAGCACCTGAGAGTGCTCCTTTGTGTCTAGCATGGATTCATTCTAGACCCATCACTTCCTTCTATCAAGGCATGTTTAATCATTTAATAATTTTTTGAGTGCCTATTGTGTGCCATGACTTGTATCAGACAGTTCATTCAAGAAAACAGAAACTGGAATTCCTAGGAGACAGGTACTTTAAAAAAAACTTTGAAAGGGCTGGAAGGACATACGTTAATGAAACTCACCACTATATCTTAAGAAGTTGCATGAAATAAGGAAAATTGCCAAAATGGTTGTTCCTACTTCCAGGGCTAAGAAGGATACTTTCAGGGAAACCCCCAGAGCCCACTGCAAACATCTCATATTTACCAAAACCCATGCATCAGCCCATTGCTGCTGGAAGAACAGTAATATAGATTCTACTTCTCTTCCACCTTCCAAACCTTATGTGTGCCATCAGCAGAATCAAAATAAGAATTCTGGAAAACATAATTTCCAAGTGTCTAGCCCTTATGATACAAGAATGTGCAAAGAAGAAGTGAAATGGTGCTGAGCTGCTACCTGACAGTCCAGCATAGGTCTATGCTAGGTGTGGGGCTATGATGGAAAACAGACAAAGCTCTCACCCTCTTGGAGCTTATATTCCATGAGGAAGCCAGATGAGAAAATGAATTTAGCACAGATAATGTCATTAATGAATGTTATGAAGACAAATCTGGGTAAGGAAAGAAAGGGACAGATTAGGATGTCCTTTGAGTTAGGGTGGTCAGAGACTTGAATAAAGTAAGGAAGCCATGTGGACATACAGGGGCATAATGTCCCCCTTCTGAGGGGACAGTAGGTTCAAAAGCACTGAGTCAGGAGGATGCTTGACCTGTTCAAGTAACAGCAAGACCATTGTGGACAGAGCAGAGGAAGAGAGGGGCACAGTAGTGGGAACTGAGATCAGAGAATTGGGCAGAGTGGGATGGCACAGGGCCTTGTGGGTACTTTTCTCAAAGTGTGATATGAAAGCATTTGAGCAAAAGAGTAATATGATCTGACTAAGTTTGTTTTTTATTTTTGGGGTTTTTTTGAGGCAGAGTCTTGCTCTATTGCCAGGCTGGAGTGCAGTGGCGTGATCTCAGCCCATTGCAACCTCTACCTCCCGGGTTCAGGCGATTCTCCTGCCTCAGCCTCCCGAGTAGCTGGGACTACAGGAGCGCAGCATCCCCAGCTAATGTTTGTATTTTTAGTAGCGACAGGGTTTCACCATGTTGGCCAGGATGGTCTCAATCTCTTGACCTCGTGATCCACCTGCCTTGGCCTTCCAAAGTGCTGGGATTACAGACATGAGCCACCGCGCCCAGCCCTGACTTAAGTTTTAACAGAATCACTCTGCTGTGTGGGAACTGGGGAGGGTGAAATGGGAGAAGTGAAGCATGGGGCCTGATGAGAAGGCTACTACAATAGTCCAGAAGAGAAATGTTGGGCACGGCTGGCGGGAGTGGGGTAGACCAAGGTGGTGGTAGAAGAAGTGGTGAGGAAAGGTCAGATTCAGAATCTGTTTCAAAACAGAACTGGCAGGACTTGATGAATGGGAGGTGGACTGTGAAAGAAACATGGGAGTCAAGGATGACTCCAAAATTTTTGGCCTGAGCAACCAAGAGGTTGATGATACCATTGACTGAGGTGGGAAGAAGCAATGAGGGACAAGGGAGACAAATTAAATATTTGACTCCTGACATGTTCAGTTTAATATCATTTTTATATATCCAAGTGGAGATATGAGGTAGAAAATTAGATATACAGGTACATAATTCAGGGAATAATTCAGATCCAAGGACAGACATTTGGAAACCATCAGCCAGCAAATGATGTCTAAAGCCACGGGACAGGAGGAAATCACCCAGGGAGTGAATGCCAACAGGAGAGAGTTCTGGAGGCCAGATGTCTGAAATGAGTCTTCCAGAGCTAAAATCCAGGTATCAGCGAGGTTCCCTTGGCAGACTCCAGAGGAAAAGCCACTCCCTGCCTTTTCCAGCCTCTAGTGGCTGCTGGCATCTCCTGGCATTCCTTGGCTTGTGGCTGCATCGTTACAATTTCTGCTGCTGTCATCACGTGGACTTCTCTTCCATAGTCAAATCTCCCTCTGCCTCCCTCTTACAAGGATGCTTGTGTTGATGTTGGGCCCTCCCAGATAATCTAGGATAATCTCCCCATCTCGAGACCCTTATCTGCAAAATCCCTTCCGCCTTATAAGGGAACATTCACAGGTTCCAAGGTGACGGAGGTTAGAGCAGGTAGGACCTTAGCCTTGGTCAGGGTTAACACTAGCCGCTGCATCACTAAGTCCTCCAAAATCACAGAGACTTAACAGGGAATCTCTGCTCACTTCCCAGCTTAGAAACTCTCAGATCCTCCAGGCCTCAAAGTGCTTCGCGGGGTCTCTCATATTCATTTGACAAATAGAGGAAAGAAACAGCAGGGATCTCTCCAGAAATTTCCCCAGGCCTGGAAGGCTTGGACATCATTTCTATCTACTTTCCAGTACCCTGAGCTAGTCATATGCCCCCTCATAGATACAAAAACGAAAAGAAATATAGTCTTCCTTTGTGCCCATGAGAAAAATGACCTGGCTTGGTAAACCTATAGCCTTTTCTTTGCCACAGCCCTGTAGGACATTGTAAGAATTTCAACTTTTACTTAAGGGAAATGGGAACCCTCAGAAAATGTTGAGCAGAGGAGTGACACGCTTTGACTTAGCTTTTTGAAAAAACACACTGCCATGGAAATGTTCCCTATCTTGATTGTGGTGGTGTGAACTTGATGGTTTACATTTGTCAAAACTCGTTAAATTGTACACTTCAAACTGGTGAACTTTATTGTGTGTAAATTACACCTCAAGACAGCTGATTTTTTAAGAAAAGGACCACACAGACTGCTATTTTGAGAATAAATGGGGTTGGGGTGCAAGAATAAAATCAATGGGACTAGTTGGCAGGCTATCGCAATAATCTTGGCCCAAGGTGGTAGCCGTGGGAGTGGCAGGAAGTTGGGTTTGGAGTATGGTTTGCAGGTAGAAGCAAACAGGATTTGTTGATATACAGATATGGGGAAGAGGGTTAAGGCACAGGCTGTAGGCTCAGGCTTCCCAGGACTGAATTGTGGCTCCACCACTTATGATCTTGGGCAAATGGCTTAATATCACTAAGCCTATCCAGTACCCTGAGCTAGTCATATGCCCCGTCTAGATACATAGATACAGATTTCTCTGTGAAATAGGGATAATAGAAACAACTCCACAGCATTGTTGGGAGGTTAAAATGAGATAATGTATGAAAAAATACTGAGCACAGGCTCCGGCATAAAATGAGGACTTGGTACATTTCAGTAGAGGCGATAGTTACCCTAGACTGAGTGATTACAACAAGCCAAGCCGTGTGTACATTCTTTACATTTCTCTTCCCATGATGTGATAGCCAAAGAGCTGGTCTCCGTGTTTTTCTGGTCCTGAACTGCAGTGACCACAGCTGGAGACTTTAGTGACCAGAACCTGGGGTCAGAGTTCCCAGCTCAGACCTCACAAGGTCTCTTTCAAAGAAAGCACCCCCAGAGAGCAGACTTGCTAACACGAGAGGCAGAATTCAGACCTGCCACCCCGCAGGGAGGGCCAGAGCACTTCCTTGTAGGAAAAACACAATTTTACAACAAACTCTTACAGATTTTCTTTTGTTTGTTTTGTTTTGTTTTTGAGACACAGTCTTGCTCTGTCGACCAGGCTGGAGTGCAATGGTGCGATCTTGGCTCACTGCAACCTCTGCCTCCCGAGTTCAAGTCATTCTCCTGCCTCAGCCTCCTGAGGTGCCACCAATCCCAGCTAATTTTTGTATTTTTAGTAGAGACAGGGTTTCACCATGTTGGTCAGGCTGGTCTTGAACTCCTGACCTCGTGATCTGCTCACCTCAGCCTCCCAAAGTGCTGGGATTACAGGCATGAGCCGCCACGCCTGGCCAATGTTCTTTTAAAAAAAGAAACAAACTACAGGAGGCAGTGGGAACTTGTCACTTCAATTGCTTGAACAAGACCCTCTCTCTCTTTGTTTCTTAGCAATTCTTAGATTCTCCGGAAATCGCTAAGGGAGAGGCAGGAATTAGCATTCTCTGAGCGCCAGCTAAGTTCCAGAACCTAAATAAGATGCTTTCACAAATCACAGGCAACCTCAGAAGAGCCCTACGTGATAAATAATCACAATTCCCATTGTCTGGCAAGGAAGCCAAAGTTCAGAGAGGGTAAGTGACTTGCCCAAGATCACACAGCTGGTAGGCTGTAAGGGTGGAATTTGCCATTTTACGGGAAGCCGTGATTTACTCAAAGTGATGCAATAAAATGGCAAGTCAGTACAGGGGTTGGGAGCACAGACCCTGGAACCACATTGCCTAGGTTTGCAGCCCAGCTCCACCTCTGCAAACAGGTCCCTGATTGCAGGGACCTGTGCAAGTTACTTAACCCCCATGTGCCTCAGTTCCTTCATATGTAAAATGGCAATAATAATATTGGTTCCTAATTGTTATGGATTAATTTTATGTGTCAGCTTGACTGGGTTAAGGAAGAACCAGACAGCTGGTAAAACCTTCTTTCTGGGTGTGTCTGTGAGGGTGTTTCTGGAACAGATTAGATTTGAATCAATGGTCTGAGTATAGAAGAGCCACCCTCACCAATGTGGGTGGACAGCCCAATGAGGGCCCGAACAGAACACAAATGGGCAGAGGAAGGGCAAATTTGCTCTCTCACTTTACATTCTCCTGCCTTTGGATGTCAGAACCCCAGTTTCTCAGGCCTTCAGACTCGGGGACTTACACAAGCATGTGCATGAACACACACATATACACACATACACACACAGACACATAGATACATATACATACACACACATACACACAGACACATACATATACATACACACACACACAGTCACATACACACAGACACATACATACACACAAACACACACACAGACACACACACATACATATACACACACATACACAGACATACACACACATATACACACATGTACACATACATATACATACACACACATATACACAGACATATACACACACATACACACAGACACACATACACACACGTACACACACACAGACACATACACACACATCATATACACACACACACACACACACACACACACTGGTGGTTCTTGGGCATTCAGCCTCAGACTGAGAGTTATATTGTAACCGCCTTTGCAAAATTATGACCAAGACAGTGAAAGAGATCTGACCTAACCGACTTCATCTTGGTTCTAACCTTTAAGCTGTCCTTGTTCCTTCCTGGGCGTAGGCTGAACTAACTTTGGGAGGAACTTAGTTTATAGTTTAAAACAAAGATGATAGCAGCCCTTTTCCAAAACAAACCTCCTTCTTGCCTGGGGACTAGACTGCCTTGGTAGGACTAACAAATTAGCCACAAGATTAGAAATTATGGTTTAGGAGTCATGCAGCTGGAGGCCAAGATTCTAACCCTCCCTAAACTGCTCCCAAGACCAGTGCTTGAGATATTTTGCAGACCCTGCACTTGATGGATCAGCTGGCACCACCCAGATAGATAAACTGGCTCATCTGCTCTTGTGGTCTACACCCAGGAACCAACTCAACGCAAGAGGACAGCTTCCATTCCCTATAATTTCATCTCCTACCTAACCAATCAGCACTCCTGGCTCACTGGCTTCCCCCCACCTACCAAGCTGTCCTTAAAAATTCTGATCCCTGAATGCTCGAGGAGACTGATTTGAGTGATAGTAAAACTCCAATCTCCTGCGCAGCCAGCTCTGCGTGAATTACTCTATCTCTATTGCAATCCTGCCTTGGGAAATCGGCTGTGTCTAGGCAATGGGCAAGGTAAACCCACCGGGTGGTTACCACTGGCTCCCCTGTTTCTCAGGCCTTCCGACTTGGACTGAATGCACCACCAGCTTTCCTGGTACTCCAGCTTGCAGACAGCAGATCATGGGATCTCTTGGCCTCCATAATCGTGTGAGGCAACGCCCATAATAAATATCCTCCTATACACCTCTGTATATGGCCTATTGGTCCTGTTTCTCTGGAGAACCCTAACTAGTACACTACTTGTATTAGTTCGTTCTCATGCGCCTGATAAAGACATAGGAGAGACTGGGTAATTTACAAGGAAAAAGAGGTCTAATGGACTTACAGTTCCACATGGCTGGGGAGGCCTCACAATCATGGTGAAAGGTGAAAGGCACATCTCACATGGCAGCAGACAAGAGAAGAGAGCCTGTGCAGGGAAACGTCCTTTTATAAAACCATCAGATCTCATGAAACTTATTCACTATCATAAGAACAGCATGGGAAAGACCCGCCCCTCCCCCACACCATGATTCAGTTACCTCCCACAGGGTCCCTCCCACAACACGTGGGAATTCAAGATGAGATTTGGGTGGGGACACGGCCAAACCATATCATTACTTTTCAGCATCATTGTTAGGATTAAAGGAGTTAAAACATAAATAAAGAGCTAAGAAAGGCATGTGGCATATAGTGAGATTTATGTAAGAGTCAACTCATTATTATTGATTATGGCAGGCCCTCATGCCAGTGCTCAGCCCAGCACAATAACTTAAGGAACAAGAAGAGAATCATAAAATTTCTCATTGGAAGAGCCTTAGAATAGGGGTTAGTAAATTATGCCCCCTGCACCATATCTGGCCATTCATCTGCTTTTATAAATAAAGTTTTATTGAGACACTGCAACAGTCATTTGTTTGTGTATTGCCTGTGTCTGCTTTTGCCCTATAACAGTAGAGTTGAGTAGCTGGGACTGAGACTGTGTGGCCTGCAAAGTCTAAAACACTTCATTTCTGGTCCTTTATAGAAGAAGTTTGCTGGTGCCCCTAGGAGACAGCTAGTCCAATGCCTTATTACCTGTATCATTGCCACAGCTGGACTTGATGGAATAACTCCAGGGATGGAGAGTGTTCTCCCTTCCAAGATAGCCCAGCCATGTTTCAGATAACTCTAACGTTTAGAAGATTCTTCTTTAAGTTGATAAAATCTACCTCCCTGTAACTTAAAATCATAGGATATTACGAGATCCAACCTTTCACAACGGGAGCAGGGAAACTTGCCTAAGGCACTCAGTCACAGACTTCAGAGCTAGGATTTCAACTCACTCCTCACCGTTAGACTATAGATTCCTCACATCACAGAGGTAAGCCTGGAAGCCAGTTCTCAGTCACTAAAAAAAAGTTACTCCATGTACTGCTTCCCAAGACAGAGAAGTATGTAATATATTTAAGAAAAACCTTTACCCTCCAAAACTATTTTAAGTTTACAGTTTCAGTGTTCATAGGAGTAAAACTTCTGCTATTGGTAATCTCTCGAGAATGACTCATATTTTTTTTGTAAAATGTAAGACTTGTTTTTGTTTTTTAAAAGGATGGAGAGGGCAGATAACAGAGTAATTGGCAGCCAGGGCTGAGTGATCAGACAGACCTGCTTTTCCATCCTGGCTCCACCACATAATAAACATGAGAAGGTAGATTCTCTGAGCCTCAGTTTTGTCATCTGTAAATGGGAGCCACAGTGGTACCGATCTTCACCGGACTATTGTGACGGTGTGACGATATAACACAGGTAATGCACCTAGCACAGTCCTGGCACTACACATCTGCTCCATAGGTATCTGCCCTTATTATAACTGAACATGTACTACGTGGCTTTCTCCTGCCTTCCTTCTCCCTTCCTTCCCTTCCCCAAGCTGGCATAAAAATTATTTTCCGTTTCCTTGCCTCCAATTAGATATTGATTAGAGTATCTGATTGAGAATGGGCACTTAATAAAAGTAAATAAGTTCTGACATTTTATTTTTACTCTTGAATAAAAATGCTCACCATCCTCCTGAAAATGAGCCGTCACATTTTATTTAACAGCAGAAAAGATTTGTACATTTGGCCCTGCAGGAGCTGAGGAATCTATTTTCATTATAACAAACATTGATTTTGCATTAAAAAGTCTCATTATTTGAGATAATGACTGCTGGGCTCCTTAGTTATTCTTTTGGTTCCTAAATCATTAAAACTCTAACATTTAAAGAGCAAGTGGGACCACAGTGACTCCCAAATTATTGCCAATGAGTCGCTCCCTGGGTGACCTAGTCACGGACAAGATTCAGGAGCAGGGCAGGCCCCAAAGCACACGTGGTGAAGTCCAGTTCTTTCTCTTGCAGTTTCAGAATTCTAAATTCCAAAAGGACTTGTTTTTCTTTTATGACCATTTTACAAAATGAAAAGAGAAGGGAAAAAAAGCCTCTAGTCTCCGTGTTTACGTGCAATCAGTTCTTTGAACAAATTCTAATCTGAAAAGAACTGGAAAGGAAGAAAGCAGCACTCATCTCCAGGACTGGGAGTTGGTGGCATATTGGGTGATCATGGCGGTGGCAGAGGTGCCTGGTAGGCCTACCTTCCACCAGCAGCAGATGAATTATTGACTTCAAGAATATTCCTCAGTGGATGGTTTTCCACTGTTACACTCTCTCTGATCCAGGGCATTTATGCTGCCTGAGACCCGCTGGACCCCTCATTGGCAAGCCACGTGTGACATAACTGAGTTTTGCAGAATTTCAACCACATGCACCAATTTGGATAATGTATTCTTTCAGATGCCAGGACTGAGCTTTAAACAAAACATAATCCTGCCTGCATATCAATTTCCCAGGACTGTGAGAAGGAAAAGGAAAAAAAAAAAAAAAAAAAAAAAAAAACCAGAACCACGATGCTTTCAGCCGCAGCATTTCCATTTGGGGGTTAGCAGTGGGGACGTCCGAACAGTATGCACAGTCTCCTGGTTCATTAGGAGGAACACAAGGAAGGAAGGGGGAAAGGTGGGGAGTGAATCATAAAATATGAAAGGGCTTCCCTGGAAATTGGCATCAATGTGATTTATTCAATCCAGACCTATGCTCAACTATTTAAAAATAATTGAATAGTTGATACCCACTGCCACTTGCAAGTGGTGGGAACACGGGCCGGGAGTGGAATGAAGGAAGGTGCTGGGAGGAATTTGAGATGTCCCAGATTTCAGCCCTACCCAGCCTTCTGAAAGAGGAAAAAGAACTCTCCCTGGACCCCGCCCTAACCACCAGTCACTTCTTGTGGGATGCTCCTCATTCCATTCCTGTCCACGCAGACGCGAGTTTCTGTAGAGTTGTAACCACCATATGTAAGCAATTTTGCATCCTACCGTCTATATTTGGCATTGTGTTCGAAGCATTTTCTCTTTGTAAAAATCATTGGTTTTAAAAACATTACATAAGCAATATATGCTTATGGTAACAAATGCAAACTATGCAGAAATATATGATATGAAAAAGGGAACATTGCCCCTCCCCAATAGACACCCATTGCTTAAGATTGCCACTATTAACAGTTTAAGGCTCATCCTCCAGACATTTTTCTGTATCTATAAACACACACACACATACACATACATGTATACTTTAAGACATTTTTACCAAAAAAAAAAAAAATTCTGTTTTGCAAGTTTTTTGTGTAAAAATGTTGTGAAAATATTTCAAGTCAGTATATATAGAGACCCACTTCTACCTTTTGGTCTACTTTATACATTCCACTGCTTATTTCACTTATCTCTCCATTGCCAGGTGATTAGAATATTTCCAATGTTTATCACACCGTGCCACCATACATCCCTATACATACATCTGTGCAAATGTTTCTGTAGAACTGATTCCCAGAAGTGAGAGTGCAGATCTGAGCATGTGACCTACAAGTGTTTTCCACGTTGTTTCAGGCATCCCAATGATCACTTTTAATATCTGCAGAACCACCTTTTGAATCCAACTTAGCTGACTCGCATAGCGGAAGGGAAAACAAATCTCTTTAAAGCTCTCCTTTCTGCAACGTCCTTCCTAGAGAAAAAGGAAAACAACTTGGTGAGCCCCTGAGGGTGTGAAATGTAAGGTGTCCACCCCAGGACGTGGTCTGGAAAGAGACGGCACAACTAAGAGACGGTTGAATTATGTGTAGAATGTGGAGTTTCCCAAAAGATGTGGGAGAAATGGATGTGTGGGGAGTTTATGGAAAGAGAATACCAGCAATATGGCAGAAAACTTAGGGTCCTATGAAATAATTCCAACAGCAGGAACTTTCCCAGCATGGGTTTGGGCTGAGGGGTTTTTATACAGGCCCGGATATACAATCGTCACTTAAAAAGTGTGATTTGAACTGTGCATAATCAGTGGTATTCCGATGGGGGATGAAGAACCAACTCTAGGGAAGGGCCTGAAAGACCTTGATGTGAAGCATTTGCTGATTTCCATGATCTAAATACTCCTCCCACGGCGCGAGTCTGCTGGAGGGTACAGAATGCCCCACCACTGTCCTGTAAACCATCGACAAAAGTCTACTCCACCTAACCTCCCTGGGCCAGTGGACTCCCGGAGCAGAGAAAATCAGGCAGGGTCCAGCTTGGAGTGAAGAGATCAGCAAGTGAGGACAGGTGCTACAGGATCCAGAGGGAGCTGGGCAGCTGGCTGCAATGAAGACTGAGAAAAGGATGGGAAGCCTCCCTTGAGAATACTTACGGGCTTCCACTGTGTGGAAAGGGCTTGAGTTCCTCTTTTAAATGTGAAGGAATGACCCCAAAGGCCTGGAAAATGTGGGAACCCCTGGTGCCCCGTTTGGGGTGACTCTAGTGTTGCACACTTGAGCCTCTTGCACTAGTGGCTATTTCAGCTAACACTGGGATGAACTCTTTAGCATTCGTCCAAGACTCTGCAAGCTAACCCTCAGTTCCTTTTCCACCCTACCCTTCCTCTTCCCACCTGCACACTCTCTGTTCCACGACACCACAGTCCTTGCCAGTCCCCTAATACATGCTGCATGCACCCAACTGCAGTCTTTGCCCAGCTCTTGCCTCTTCCTAAACCGCCCTTTCCCTCCATTTGGGCTAACCACCGCTATATCCATTCATTCCTCAAGGCCCAATTCAAATACTCCCTCCCCTACAAGCCTTCTCAGGCAGAATCTGTCTCCCTCTCCCCTGAAGTCCCACAGTCTTTTGTTTAAACGGTTTCCATACCATTAACCCAGAGAGCTCCACTGAGGAGGAGACCTGGAATTCACTGTCTCCCTGTCCTCAGACGGCACAGTGGTTTCCACAAAGCTGATCTTGAGTCACCATCTAAGAAGCTTGTTATGTACTCTGAGCCCTACCTCAGCATCTGACAACATCTATGTGATGGACCCCTGAAAGGTAAAAAGAATTGTTCTTATCACAGAGGGAAAGAAGCTGGGCTCAGAGAGGCTTGGCACCTTGCTTTGTCATCCAGCAGCAATGCTAGAGCTCAGGTCTTGCCCTTAAAGTTCAGCCTTGTATTCTGTCTGTCCGAGGGAGGAGGGATCTGCAAATGATCTATCCCAAGTGTTTCCCACCTGGTGCCTCAACCTCCTGGGGATTTGCAGGTTTATTTAGAGAAGACCTCGTGTTCATTTGCACACAAAGGACAGATGAGAAAATCCATGTCTCTGCCTCTTTTTTGTTTTGTTTTTGTAGTTTTGGGGTTTGGGATTGTGTTGTTGTTTGTTTGTTGTTTTTGTTTTTTACATTGAAAGAGGAACCACTGAGGAGTCCATCCCACGTTTTACTGATGACAAACCTGAGGCTCAGAGAGGGTCAAGGACTTGGTCAAAGTCACACAGTGAATGTAGAGGCTTTGTCCTGTGTCAACATGGCAAAGCTGGAACTACATGTCCTAGAATTTCCTTCTCTGCACGGTTCTGGGTTATGGGTGGCCACAAGAGAAATTTGTGTGAGATTTGGAAGGTGGAAGTGGAGCAGCAGCTTCGTTTGCACTCAAGGTCTATGTGGGTTTGGGTGATTCTCAGCTCATGCATGTGCAGCCCACCTGCTGGCTCACCTTATTGGCTTGGGATCTTGGGGTGGCAACCTCAGATCGATCTCCTCTTTCAGCTTCTCCAAACTCGGGGCCAGGCTTGTGTGCAGCTTTGTGGAAAAGCAGGCTAGTTCTTCTGCAGATCACCCATATCATCAGTTGGAGGCTTAGAGGCAGTGGGAGGCCACCCAGGTCCCAGTGAGAAGCAGATGCCATCCCAGCAAGCCCTCGACTGGTGATGCTCCTCCTTTTGTGTTCAGGCCATTCTTTTGGGTTCTGCCGTGTCCTTGCTCACCTCCTCTTCCTGTCCATCTTCTCTTGCTGACCATCGGCCCTGCTGAATCCAAGTCTGGAGCAGACATGTGGATACAGGCTGACACCACTGCCTAGCAGCTCCCATGATCGGGAAAGGCCTTGCCCTGAGCTAAGCCCTCGGATCACACACGTTCTGCTTCTCTGATAGAACTCTGATAGAACAGTGAGCTCATGCAGAATTAAGAGCCTGGGGCTCCTGCCCCTGCTCCCAGACTCCTTGCCACTCTCAGGAGCTAGGATGATGGCCTGAGCCCGAGGCCCCAGGCCCCAGGCCCTCCCCAGCGAGACCACTGCCTCCATCAAAGGGCTGAGGCTCTCAGATCTCCCTCAACCCAGTGGCCAAGGGAGAGAGATGTCTGGCCTGTCCCCCAGCTCATCAACATCGTCCTGCAGGCTCCAGGGATCCCAGTCCTTCCTCTCTTCATATAGCCCCCAGCAGACTGCGGGGCAGGCATCTCATCCTAGCTCCACATCTTCCCCCACCAGGCTGGGGTTTTTGAAGGCTATTTATTTCTCCTGGTCCCCAAGCCCATAACCTCAGAGCTGCCTTGGATGCCTGCTGTCCCAGGCACTCTATAAATAATCAGACAGTAAAGATGTCACACCACCAGCTTGGGCCACTGCCCAAGCAAGGCTGCGGCTGGCCCTTCCTCATGGGCACCTCCACCCGCACGCTGAGCTGGGACTTACTACCGCTCGCCCCATATAGGGTTCCTGCAGTCTGGGGCAGGACAATCTCCACCCTGCAGCACTGAGCAGGGATTTCAGGATCAACTGTTTTCTCCTGTCCTCACCAGGCCCTTCCTTCCTCTGGAAGGCCCCAGGTAGCCCAGGAGACTCTCCCTTTTTGGAAGCTACTTCGAAGGAAAAGGTGACGGTAACACTGTGGAAATAGATGGATCTGGATTCCAGTGTCTTGACTGCCACTTGCTAATTCTGGGACCTTGGAGAAGTCTCATAACCTCTCTGGGTTTTAGGTACCTCATTTATAAAATGCGGATATTAAGATGAACCTCATAGGAATGTTGTGAGGATTCAATAAGGTGCTAGATGAAAGCACATAGCCCAAGCTCTGGACATGTTATAATATACTTTACAAATGGGCACCATCTTGTTATTATTCTTGTTATTTGTTTTTTATCACTATGGCCACCAAATTGCATGCTCCATAAGGATGAGGACTGTGCCCGACTTGTTTTCTCACTCCCTAGGACAGTGCCTATCACATAATAGCACTGAATACCTACTTGTTAAGTGAATGAAGGACTATAATGATGCTGACTGATTAGGGCCAGTGTATGTTTAAAGTAGCCAGGACTGGAGAACATTTGGAGATTTCAGTAGTGTCAAGTGTGACCATCTGTGTTCTCTTAAAGTTTTTCTTTTACCACCTTCCGACAACTACCCCACAGGCAGTGACTGCACTGGAATTCACCCATGGGGCAAGGACTTCCACACCTGCCAGCAGTGCAGAGCCAAGCAACACCTTGCTCCAGGTGCTGCACCTATAATTAGGGCAACTTTGACCCCCAGCCCAGCTCTCCTTCACAGCAGAATGCAAACAGGGTCCAGTCCAATCAAAAGGTACGCCCTATTAATATCACCCATGTAACAGATGAGGAAACTGAGGCACAGAGGGTTACATAAACTTGTCTAAGGTCACATGGCTAGTTAGCACTGGAAGTAGGATTCAAACCCACCTATTGCTTATCATAGACAGATCATATGCAGATCTTATATACTCTGTAAGGTAGCTATTAATATCTTCATATACAGATAAGGAAGTTGAGGCTCAAGGAGGGTTAGTAACTTGCCCAAAGCCACACAGCTACTACAGTAATCTTATATAGCATATGAGCATTTGACTCCAAAATTGGTACATCAGGCAAAAGTTGCATAAAGTTCAAATTGCTCTTCAGTTCCCTGAAATCGGCTCCTTGGCTTTCTTTTTATATAGCCTAGTACAGTAATTTTTACCTAAACACCCTTGAGTTTGAGAGCAGATGAGCTGAACTGAAAGAAGGACAAGAAGGAAAGTCTAGGCCAGGTGCAGTGGTTCATGTCTGTAATCCCAGGACTTTGGGAGACCGAAGCAGGCAGATCACCGAAGCAGAGTTTGAGACCAGTCTGACCAACGTGGAGAAACCCTGTCTCAGCTAAAAATACAAAATTAGCCTGGTGTGGTGGCACATGCCTGTAATCCCAGCTACTCAGGAGGCTGAGGCAGGAGGATTGCTTGAACCCGGGAGGCGGAGGTTGTGATGAGCCGAGATCACGCCATTGCACTCCAGCCTGGTGACAGAGCGAGACTCCATCTCAAAAAAAAAAAAAAAAAAAAAAAGGAAGAAAGCCTGGGAGAAGGCATCAGGACATCAGGACACAACATCATGCAGCTGCTTCCCCCTTTTCTATCATGATTAGCCCCCTGGCACACATGAAGCAGGGGAAGAGATGTGAAGCATTCCTACCAGGCTCACTCAATTGAAATTTAATGTTAGTGCCCACTGGTCTTAATATATATGAATAGATGTCATTGCTAAGCCAATTAAATGTGTAACATATGTAAAAGCACCTGCACAGTGATGGGCCTAGAGTAGGTGCTCAATATATGTGTGCAAAATTTGAATCTACAATCGTTCATTCGTTCAGTACGTATCGAATTTCTACTAGGGGCCAGGCCCCAGGGGAACAGCAGAGAACAAGACAGACAAGATACCTGTCCTTATGGAGCCAACATTCCAGTCGAGGAAACACACAATGAGCAAGGAAACTACTAGATATACAATACAATGTCACATAGTGATGGGAAGAAAAATAAAATGGATGGGGGAAAGAGAGTAGTGGGGGCGGCTCTTAGATAGGGCAGGGAGGGCGTCTCTGAGGAGGTGGCATCAGAACCAAGAACTAGTCTGGCCCGGACAAACCGCCCACACCATTGTCTGAAAAGTACAAAACCTGGTCACCTGCTCCCTGCCTTTCCAAATTCACATTTTATTTTGTGGCCTCCACTGAACAGCCATCACCGCCATGCCCTTAGGCGTTGGGCTCACGACCTCTTACAGTGGGATGGTAGGGGTAAGGAGGGGCTGCTAATGTGACTCCTCTGTAAAAGGCAAATCAAGCTCATGCCCATCCGCCTGACACCAGGGCCCCAGGTCTCTGTACCACAACATGGCTTCGGTGCTAGAAAAAATCCAGCTGTAGCTGTGGAGACAAGACACAGCAATGACTTGAACCAGAGTATTGATTCTAGAATCTCATGATGCCTCTGATCCTCAGGGTTCTGGACTCAGGAAGGGTCCTCATATACACCTAGCACTTCACATTCACTAAGTCATGCGTGATCATCATCTCATCTGATTAATTCCTTTACTCTACAGGTAGGCAGACTGAGGTCCAGAGGCCATGAGACTCTCCACAAACCACAGGGCATCAGTGGTGACAGAGATAAGAGCTCAGCTCTCCCAGCTCCCGGTCTGGTGCTCTTTATACCAAAAGTCCACCTTCCAGTTCACGGGTAATGCAAAACTTTTGTTTGGTCTGGGGTTGTTTCAACAGTAGATGCACTTGTCTCTGTGCAGGACCTGCCTCCCAGAGGAATAGGGTAGAGGCGAGAAGAGGGTGCGGACAGACCAAGGGCTGAAGATGTCCTGGGGATGGGGTGGCGATGGTGAGTGTGCCTGCTGAGCCCAGGAGATGGACCACAGCACTGGGCACTCAGGTGGGGTCCAGAGGGGAGGAGCCACCTGCAGGGACAGCAAAGCTGAAGAGGGGACAACATAAAGCCACTTCTGTCTTTACCTTGCATTGCCTTTGCACCACGTGCATTTGAGTGCGGTGCAAAGCTTCTCACGTTTTCTTCCTAAGTCTGAAACTGCATAGGGGGAGGAGGGAGAGGAGAGTTCTTTCATTCTCTAAGGGCCTCCCGTGTGCCCTATGCTGGGAACTTCTCCTTTCTCATTTTATTTCCTTCACGCAGCAACCTTGTAAGACGGCGATTCTCATGCCTGTATTACAGATGGGGCCTGAAGCTCAGTGTGGGGGCAGCTTGCGTAGCAACCCCCTCCACCCTCTCGCCCCAGGCCACCACTCAGAGGTGCAAGGGAGATTCCAGCCAAGGTCTGCAGAGCAGAAGCCTGTGCTCTCTGAGGCCTGGTCTCCCACGTGGCCAGCAGGAGGGCTCCTCCGGAAGGGTTTCCAGGGAGGCCATGCGGGCTGTCTAGATTGATAGCGAGCTCCCCACATCCTATAACCCCCTCCCTGCCAGGCCTGTGCCCGTCGCTCTGGCTGCAGGCGGGGAGCAAGGCTGGGCGCTAATTTACACTTGTTTAACTACAGCTGCCGCCCTCCCGCCATGTGTCTATCCGCCATTTATTGCGCTTTCCAAAGCCCTGCCCGGCACTCAGGGGCATTTCCTGCCTGCGCTAATGGAGGAGAATAGACGCATTATATGTGAATAATGGATTATGATGATACAATTTGGGTCTCTTAGCTCTCACCGAGCCTAGGCTGGCCTTGCATTATTGATAACTTACACACACCTTCCCGAGCGTGTTTATGTAAATATTTAATAGGGAAAGCAAGTTAACCCATTGGTTTCAGCCATTTCCATAGCACTAGAAGTAAGGGCCATAAGGGGTGACTTGGGGGGCGCCCAGCAGGAGTTAGGTCTCTTTGGAAAAACCGGGAAGTTGCCAAGACGCTCGCTTGGTCACAAGGAGTGTATGGTCTTGAGGTTTGGGGTTTTCCAAGAGCTGAAACAAAAGGGTAGGGCTGCCTCACTGTGGGAGATCACCTCCAGTCAAGAAGACAAGTTGCCCAACACAGGCAGAGCACGGCGAGGATGTTGGGATGAGGGGTGCAGATTACTGGAACGCAGCTGTGGTGGGTGTCACCACTGAATAAATCGAACCGTTGCTTCCTATCTTACATGGCCGATTTCCTGCGCTTCCCCATGGCTTCCACATTTCACACTCCATTGCATGTTGGAAGGCAATGCTTTAGAGACTGCCTGGGTTTCACTCTGGGCTCCACCATATGCCCACTGGATGGCAAGTTAGTTAATCTCTCTGTGCACTGGTTGTCACATCTGTAAAATGGGAAACTAATTTATTTGTCTCATAGGTACCCATTGTTGGTGCAAGAATTCAGTGAGATAATACATCTGAAGTCCTTTTACAGGGCTAGGCAATGCTACCTATTACCATATAAGCTGCCACTGGAAAGATGCACACACTTTCACATGAGTCTTCATGCCACAGCACACATTAGCCGGCAGTGTTTCTGAGTGGTGTAGAACATAGTTGTGCATCCCAGACACAGTGAAATATGGTTATTTTGCTAATATCCTATTTCTGGCAATTAAACTACTATGTCTCCTTTGGGAAATCACGAGGGTGGGTATGTGCCCCATCTGCTTATGCAGAGGGTGGAGGACCAGGCAGAATCGGGAGGTCTGAGCTGGCCTCCCTCTGCACCCCGCCCCAGGCACCTGCCTCCTCTCCAGCTTATCTCCCCCATCCCCTTCCCAGGTTGCCATTGACAACCTGCCATTCTCAGAGCATGCTTCTGAGCTGCCAAGTCTTCACACCTGCTGGCTCCTCCACCTGAATGCCCTTCTCTCCATCCTCTTCCTGGAAACCCCAACTGATGCAGGATACAGTTCAGTCATCACCTCCTTCATCCAGTCTTCTCTACTTCTTTGTCTTAACATTGAAATGGCCAGCATGTTCTTCTACCTGCCCGCTAGACATGCAGGCCTAAGGTCCCGGGAGGCAGATGCCGACAGATGCATCTCAGTATGCCTGGCACCTCCACCCCACAGGGGCTGTGCTGGTTGCTGTTGGAATGCTGCAGGGCACAAAACGGATAATGCTGGAGGGAGAAGACAGACAGCAAACACAAGGCTCAAGAAACTCTAGTATGTAAGAAGAGGACACACATGATGGAAGAGGGAAGCCGCCATGCAGAGTGCCTGGTGCACTTTTAAATGGGAGAGTCAAGGTAAGCTTCACTGCAAAGGTGACCTCTGAGCAGAGGTCTGAGGGAGGTGAGGAATGAGAAGAGTGAACAGCCAGTATGAAGATCCAAGGTGGGAGTGTACTGCCGGTGTGTTCAAGGGAAGCACCGAGATGGGCGTGGCTGGCACAGAGTAAGAGAGGGAGGTCTTAGCAAGTGGGAGGTTCTGGTAGTGCAAGGCCTTGTGGCCTTGGCAAAGACTTTGCCTCTTGGAGGATTATAAGCAAGGTGTGACTGGGTCTAGTGTTTGTATTTTAAAGGGATCATCCCGGCAGCTATGTAGAGCATTACTATATGGGTCAAGTACCGCAGCAGGGACAGCAATTAGTAGGCTACTGCAAGAGTCCAGGTAAGATATGATGGTGCCTTATGCTAGGGTGGGAGCGGGGGAGGTGGTGGGAGATGGCCAGTTGCTGAGGTTCTAACAGAGGTGGAAGATGGAGCTGTCCGGGTTTCCTGACGGTTTAGGTATTTGAAGTGAAAGAAAGAGCAGAATCAAGGACGACTCCAAGGTGTCACCAGAAGGATGGAGCCGTCATTAACCAACTGGGGAAGACTGTAGGGGTGGTGGGGAACAGGTTTGCAGAGGGAAAGATGAGGAATTCTGTTTGGGATGCATTATTTGACATATTAGATCTGAGATATCAAACATCTAAGGGGACAGTTCGAATGGGCAACTGCTTGTAGGAGTCTGGAATTCTGGGAAGAGGATCGAGGCTAGCATTAGAAATATGAAAGCCATCAGCATACAGATGGATGAGCTCAGAAGTGAGAGAGTGTAAGGAAGAAAGAGCCACCGAGGCCTGAGCCCAGTGCGCTGCAAGGAGTAAGGTGGGGAGGGAGGAGAACCAGCAAAGGATGCAGGAAGAAGCGCCCATGGCAAAGGCGAAAACCCACTTGTTGAAACTTTAGTGCGTTGGCACTGTAATAAACAATTGTAATAAAATAGCCGCCATTAATTGAGTACTTACTCTTTGTTAGACACTTCACATAGAGTTTTCCCTTTGATCCCAAGATTTGGCAGTTCTCATTCCCATTTTACAGATAAGGAAACTGAGGCTCAGAAAGGTAAAGCTGCCTGACCAAGGTTTCACAGCTAGTTATGGCAGTGCAGCAAAAACCCACGCTTCAAGTCAGCCCAACTAACATGTTTTGACCATCTGCTGAGAGCTGAGCGCTCTTGATGGACATTATCCTATTTAATGCTCTCTATACCCTTGCAAAAATACGTGTCATTTCTACCCATTTTACAGATGAGGAAACTGAGGCTTGGAGTCTCATTAAGCGACCTAACCAAAAGTTACCCAAGGGAAAATTGGCTGGTGGAGATTTGAATCCTGGTCTCCTGCCTTCCTTTAGACACTTGGGGTGCTCCCGAGTCTGCATTTGGAGAAGGGAATAGCATTAAGGTATCAGCTGAAGCTTCTCAGCTTGAAATTCTAGTCCTCTTCCAGAGGCCAGATGTTAGGCTGGTGTCATGGGGCTCTCTGCTGAGTCCTAGGCTGGGAACAGAGAGGGAAGGGACTCTGTTACCAAATCCCAGACCGGGCACTCCCAGGGAGTCCCTTCCTCCCCACCTGCCTGGCATCTGGCCTCCGCCAGCTCCTGCCTGGCTGCCAGATGTACCAGCTGTGGCTCCTCTCCACGGAGAGTCTCATTTATTAATTAACGTGGACGCCAAGGGGGCAACTTCTCAGACCCAGCCTCAGAGCAGATCTTGGCACATTTTTCAGACTTTGTTTAATAATTTATCATCTTTTAATCATAAAAATAATTAGCACAAGAGCGATAATCTGTGCTCTGCTGAGAGCAGACCAACGGAGGAATTTTCAGACAGTTCCAGAACCCAGAAAGCAGAGCTTTGGCAGCGAGGAGAGGAAGGTTGGCTCCAGGCCAGGTGTCCTCTCCAGGACTGGTCCCTGGGAGTCAGATGTCAAAGATGCCGTCTGGCTTTTGGGGGAACTCGAGGACCATGCTGCTTTCCCAGGAATTTGAGGCTCCTGCTCCTAACTTTGACCTGGCTCACTGGATAGCTCTCTGGGAAGTTCCTTCTCTCTCTGGGTCTTAATTTTCCCACCTGTAAAATGGGAGTTCAATTAGACAATGAGCAAGGACACTTTTGTTTAAGGCGCCATGATCCAATGAGATAGCAAATGAGAAGCAGTGGCTGTGGCAGTAAAGACAGTGAGCTGGAGTGCCCATGAGAGCCATGAAGCCTTCCGCAGTCCCCGCCGCCTCCCACCCCCGTCGGCTTCTGCATCCCCAGGTGCTCAAAGAGCCCTGGGACAGACTCAGTTCCATCAGGTATAAGCCATGTGGCCTGGGGCAAGTCCATCCCCTCTCTGAGCCTGAGTTTACTCAGCTGAAAAGAAAGAGTGATCGCTCACAGCTCTCCCAGAGAAGATCCAAGGGAGAGGATGATGGGGTTGCCCCTTGGAGACATTGATCTCATTCTGCCCCACATTTAACTGCCACTCCCCGTCCAGACTTTGGGTTCTAGAGGGCGGGGCAGGACTGCCTCATCCTCTGTGCCTAATAGCCCTGGTAGTGACCAAATGAACTAAATGTCCTGCCAATTCCAGCAACCTGTCTTGAGATTGTTCGACCTGTACAGGCAGACACATCCTCCTCACAGGGTGGCAGCAAGGTCCAGTGACTCTGGATAAAACCACAGTAGTTCAAGAAAGCGACTCCTCCTCTTCTTGTGGGGTCTTGTGCAAGCTGCTTTGCCTCCAGCTGCCTCAGCCTCTTCATGTGAAATTGGGGATATCTGTCTCAGATTGGAGGTCCCCAGAAGCAGACCCAGAGACAAGAATTCAAGATCAAGTCATTTATTTAAGAAGAGATCCTGGAAGCTCCAATAGGGAGTGAAGAGGTGAGACTGGGAAGGGGAGGAGAGCAACGAAAGGCGGGTGAATTAGCTGGTGACCACGCTGGACCCAGGCCCACTGGGGCCATCTCAAGGGTTGGCAAACTACAGCCCACAGGCCAAATCAGGCCTGCCTCCTGATTTTGTAAATAAAGTTTTATTGGAACACAGCCATGCCCACTCACGTCTGTGTTATCTATGGCTGCTTTTCTGCCGCAATGACAGAGTTAAATGCTTACAACAGACACCATTTGGTCCTCCAAGCCTAAAATATTGACTCTCTGGCCCTTTGCCAACAAACTTCCCCAGCCCCTGGTCTAGAACGTAGTGTAGAACTGACCTCAGAGCTGTCTCCTTTGAAGGACAGGAAGCTGGGCTCTTTATGCTTCCACCCCAGTCCATTGCTGACTGTTCCTAGGGGCCCTAACACCTGCTCCCCTAAACATACACTTCCAGTGCCAGGGAAGCACACTCTGGCAGCCAGAGGAACCCCAAGGAAGAGTCGTGGCAGGTACAGGGCAGTGAACGCCCAGGAGAAGTTGGAAACCCAGGGCCGCAGCTGCAAGATCTCACTAAACTGTTAGGAGGACTAGATCAGATCATGTTTGGAAGTACCAAGAACAGGGAGTGCTCCCTAATACTCCACACCTTCCATCATTACCACCGGCCCCTAACCAAAGTCATTCCTGGCTGGCTCATTCCCAAATGATATGTGTTCACCTCCTTGCTGGGCTTCTGCCTGCCTATCTTTCTTAGGTGCTGCTGATTTTGGAGCTCCAGGTGACTCTGGTCCTGGGAAGAGGGTTCCTCTCCAGGCCCCAGCTCTGGTCACAACTGCACTCGCATTGTCCTCTCCCTGACTCCGGCGGGCAGCCCTGCCTTTCCTGCTTCATTCTCAAGTGCCTCCTGACTCCTGCCTCCTGCCTCCTGGGACTCCATAAGCCCACCCACCTGGGCTCCGTCCTCCTCGGCCTGAATTCTGGACCTGCTTGAAGTGGGCAGGGGACACTGCCCTCTGGTCTCCATCCCAGCAGGCAAGTCTTCTCTCCCTGGTCAGTTATGTCATCCCTCGACCCCACCACCACTCTTAGTCGATTCTGCTCTTGCTCTCCTGTGCCATCCAGAGGCTGTCAGCACCACCTGGGCCCAGCCCTCACTCCTGGTGAGTATTGCGGGCAGTCGGCTCTGGGCTGCTTTCAGAGAAGGACGTGGGCAAATAGATTTGACCAGAAGGCAGTTAGCATGATCAGGGCTCAGTCTGGGGTTATGGTCAGGGCTCAGTCTGCTCACGCTAAGACCAAGGTCAGGGCTCAGCTGAGCAGAGGCCAGAGTCATGGCTCAGTCTGGGTTCCAGTTCAGGATTCAGATTGAAGCTGGAATCAAGGCAAAGCCTGAGGTCAAGGTCAGGGCTATACTTGGGGCTGAGGCCCAGGGATCAGTCTAACCAAGGAGCGCAGCACACCCAACTGGTTTATCTAACCGCTCAGCCCAGGCCATAGCTTCTGCCCCTTGGCTCGCCCCTCTGGCCCTCCCTGGGAACCTCCACCCCATCCCTCCCTACTGGGGTGCCTGCATTTCCATTCATGTGTGCGCCCTCCTGGCCAGGCGGTGAGGATTCCCAGGTCCATCTGTCTGCTGAGCTGTCGTGGGAACCAAGCTCAGCGAATGGGCCCAAGCCTGTCTCCCTCCGGAGCCTGCCTCCAGACTGTTGGCGTTCACGGCTCTGCCTCGCAGCCTCCGAGCTGGGCTCGTGCTGCTGAGTCCAAACGCCGTCCACTGCTCAGTTCCAGCCAGCCACCAAGCACTCCCCAGATGGGCAGGGACCGCGCCATGCCTGCCTGCCTCCTGCCTCAGGCACTGCTCGCTCCCTGCCAGAGGCCCAGGGGAGGTGCCCAGTCCCCAGACTCACAGCCCCGGGGGCCATGCAGGGCCAGGGGAGGGCAGGGAACCCACCTCCACCAGCTCCAGGGCCCTGAACACCATCCAATCAGTGATTGCCTCCAGCCTGGCCACTGGCCCTGGTGAGGTCTGGCCTCCCTCCAAGTGCCTGTCGGCCTGTGTCCTCTAACCACAGAACTGCCCAGAGGTCTTGGGGAAGCCAAGGTGATCCATGCAATGTGACCCCCAGGGACTCTGTCTGAGAAGCTCCAGGCAGCATAGAGTCCAGAATCAGGCAGCCCTGGGCTTGCATGCCGCTGCTGCCACTTCAAGCTGTGGGACCCTTGACGAGTTACCCTGTGCCTCAGTTTCCTCATTTATAAATGGGAGCTTCTAGGTTGTAGTGAGGGCTATTAGAAGGTGTAAATCCCCTGCAGGGGCAGGAGCTTGCAATCTCCATCTATTGTCTTTGTCTGCCTGGCACCCCTGCCCCCTTCTGGTTGTGACACCCCCTCCCTGTGCCAAGCTGACGCTTCTCCACAACCTGTGGGTCTGGTGGGGCAGCCAGTCCTGGGAGCTGGCCCCCATGGCCATGGAACAGGCACAAGCTGGCTCACAGACAGAAGCAGAGCAGAGACGGAGAGAGGCTGCATGAATGGTTGGTCTATTGACATCACCTGGTCCCCCAGAACCCTAGGGCCAGGCCCTCCCAAACTTCCCAAGAACAAAGCCAATACCTCCCTTTTAGCTGAAGCTGTTGGACATGGGCTCCTATCTCTGGTGACCTGGTGACAGGGTTCAGAAACAGACAGGAAGCACATATTATGGTTAAGAGCCTAGACCCTGAAGCCACAATATTGGGGTTCAAGTCCCAACTCTGCCACTTCTTAGCAGTATCACCTTAGACGAGTTACCCAAGCTCATAGGATGGCAGTTTCCTCATCTGTAAAGTGGGGATGACACTAGTATCCACTTCCCAGGGTGGTTATGAGGATTCTTTTAATTAATATATGGAAGACACTTAGAACAATACTTGGCTCGCAGTAAGTACGGTGTATAAGTAAGTATGGTGTATAAGTATCTGCTAGTATTTTTATTTTTTTTTAATCATCCCCTGCTCAGTTGTCCAGCCTAGAGGATAAGATGGGATACTCAACAAATATTTATGAGGTCCCTACTGTGTGCTCCACTCTATGATGCACTGGCCATAAGGCTGCTGTGGGCTTCATCCTCCAGGGGCTCACTGCTGGTGAGGCTGGGTGGCAGAGGAACTGCTACCCCAGGGCCGCCAAGATGAAGTTGCACCCATGGCACCCACGGCACCCACTGCACAGTGAGCTGCTTTCTAGTAAGCCTGTGGGGTGGCCAGCCAGGGTTTGGGCCAGGGCTCCCAGTACTCATTTGGTCCCTGGAATCTTTATCTGATGCTGGGGAATTCTTTCTAAGTAACTGGGGCCCCCAAGACCCTGCTGACCAGTATCCTTGAGAAACCCCCTTATTTTCCCCAAACCTGACATCCCCAGCTCTCACCCAGGACCATGGAGAACAGGGGATCATGGACACATTGAGAAAGTCATGCAGAGATCTGGGAGAGAGGGTATGGGCTACAGCAACGAGTGGCCAGAAGAGTTTCACGGGGACCCCAAAGGACAGAAAGTGACTTTGTTGTCCAAACAAGAACATTAAGAGAGGAGGAAAGAGGCAAACTAGGGCAGACTCTTAAGTTCGTGTAATTAAGCACCCCTACCCTAGGCCACATCAGGAGTGGGTTGTACCCTCTGATAGAGATGCGGCTGAATGGACAGAAAACCTGGGTCAGACAGTCAGCGGCTTCCTTGACAGCCAGATATCCCAATCTGAGCCATCTGGGAGGCAGAGGGGCTCAGACCAGTGGACAGAGAAAGGCAAGTTGAGCATGTCCAGGAAGTGTCAGGGTCTGCACACTACTGCCAACCTGGTATGGGCACCAGTTCCAAGTTTTGGTTAATTAAACTTTGCAATATAATTTTTGCAAAATTATATGAAAATTGTGTAATAATAGTTATTAACAGTGACATCTGTATCACAGTGAGAGGCTATATGGCATGAGGGTTAAAAGTGGAGCTCCAAAATGCCTGGGTTTGACCAGTTTCACAACTTAATGGTTATTTCGCCTTGAAAAAAAGCACTTCCCCTCTCTATGCAACAGTTTCCTCATCTGTCAAATGGAAATAATGAAATAACATAATCGTATTCACCTCATAGAGTTGTTAAGAGAATTACATTCTAAGACTTACATGGGAGTCTTAGAAGAGAAACTGGCACATAGTAATAAATGTGTATTACTTGTTATTGAGCACTTACTATATATCAGGTACTGTGCTAAACACTTGATTTGCATCATTTAATTTAATCCTCACAACAATCTATGAGATAGGTGCTCTGTTAGCCCCCATTTCACTGATGAGAAAACCAAGGCACAGAGTAAGAGATTTCGCCTGAGCTCCCGTGGCTCTTAAATGGCTAGCTAAAATTCAGGTTCAAGATTGTCTGAATCCAGTTTAAACTCTCAATCAGGGGTCAAATACAAAAATGGGGATGATAGAAATGAGATCTAGCAGAAAACCAAAAATCGAGCTAGTTGTGTACAGTAGAGACGTGGGGGGTGTGGTGAACTGAAACCCTCATGCCCTGTCTAAATGGTCTAAATGGAGCAGACCGCTCAGTGCCAGCTGACCAATGCCCTGAAGGGCTCCAAGGGCTGACATTGTGGCTGGGCCCCGAGCTGAGTGAACCAAGTCCCCTGACCATAGAGCCTGGAGGCAACCATCTTCAAGAGACCATTGAAGCCAACCTCCCATGCTCATAGCCCCACATCAATGCTCAGAGTGTGAGTCTGTGGGTCATTAGTTTTCCTCCACACCCACCAGCCTCATAATACTGTTGCGTTATGTCCTTGTCCCGCTTCTCCAGTCCCTCCCTCAACCCCTAAACTCTACCTGGAGCTGGAAATCCAGAGAGCCTTCCCTAAGGGTTCCCTCCATCTCCTGCCTTAACTGGAACCAGGCTCTTTCTCGAAGACACCTCCTCCTCTGCAGCCCCCCAGAGATGTCGCTGTCTGCTCATCTACCCTGCAAGAATCAGAGGTGGGGTTGGTATCCATCTTACACTCCATTGCTCCTCTTCGGCCTAGAAAATAGTACACCTTTGAGGGCCATACCATTCAGCTCTACCACCCTTTCCCTTGCCTCATTGTGGTAGACATTGTTGTTGATATCATGATCAGCCCCCAGAAGCCTTTGGCACTTGACTGAGGTCTTCTTTTTCACTTTAAGCTTTTATTTCATGCTTTTTGCTTTTTTACCCTGTGCCTTTATCTTGGGTGAATTTGACATCCACAGGAACTATCCATGCAGCACGCAGGCTTCTCAGGTCCTCAGTCTCATCTCCAATAATCCTCTCTGCCACATCCCCCAGCCACTCATTCCCTGTCTCATCACAAGCCTTGCCATGACCCCAAACTGTAGCCCCCAGCATAACTAACTCAAGCATCCTGCTCTCTGACCAGCCTACTCTACTTCTTTACAAGCTTGCATCATGGTCATGCTTTAGCTTACTCAAGACGTTCATCAACCTCTTCATCTTTCTCTCAGCCTATCAGCTGTCTTCCTCTGCTTCTCCTTTTATCCTGGCATAGATTCTGTGGTCCATCATTTTACTAACACTCCTACAAATACTCCAAATTCTCCCCCACCACTTTCTCTTCTCTACCTGTTTATCAAAACCCCAATCTTCAATGAACCCAAATCTTTGCTGTCTCGTGCTGCACACAAACCTACAAAATTCATGATCACTGGCTTCCTGTGATTCTCCAACGTCTTTTCATCAGCTTCCTCTTTTGCCTTCCATGACTTTCAAACATTCCCAGACTCTTCAAACCTCATACGCTTTACTCCTTCCCTCTCATTCTCATCAGGTGACCTCACCCCTTCCCAGAGAAAATGGAATTGATCAGAAAGGAACTCTCCTACAAAACTACCTACATCAGTACCCATTCTGTCTCCCACCACTGCATGAGAAGAAGGGTCCTTCCTCCATGCTCCTCCTGTGTTTTGAACCCCATTGTCTCCCACCCCACATTATTCATTATTTCTTCTCTCTCCTCTGTATCCATCCACATCATCTTAAAAGGATCTTTCTTGTTGACATTTAAACATTTATGTCTCTCCCATCTTAGGATAAACCCTCCTTGGCTATAGGTCTCTAGTTATAGGTCTCTCTCCTCTCCTCTCCTTCACTGCCAAACTGCCTGAAAGAGTTGTCACTATGTAATCCCTCGGTATAAGTTATTGGCTGGGACTATGGGCCCTGGAGCCAGACTGTCTGCTTTTGAATTCCAGTTCCATTTCTCACCAGCTGTGTGACATCAGGCAAATCACCTAACCTCTCTGAGCCTCTGTTTCCTCTTGTCTATAAAATGGAAACACATGTACCTACCTCAAAGAATCATTGTGAGGGTTAAAGGAGTTAATACACATAGAGCACTTAGAACAGGGCCTGCCCATAGTAAGTGTTCATTTCCTATTTGCCATTGTTTGCTATTATTATTATTGCTCTGATTGCTTCCTCTCCTCCCTGCTCCTTCCTCCACCCAATAATCTGACTTCTGCCCTTTATTCTACCAAACAGCTCTGGCTAAAGGTACTAGTGTTCTTCTTATCTCTTAATCCAAAGGACACTTTCCAATCCTCTTCTTATTCGACATCTCAGCGAGTTGACCATTCCTTCCTACTTTAAACATTCTCTCCCTTCTACCTCTCTGAGGGTTCCTTTCCAGTTTCCTTTGAAGTTTCATCCTCCTGTCCCAGACATGGATTTGGGTGGCATTGCCATGAGTAACTCCCTACCCTCCTTAAGACAGGGTCTCCCCAATTGATATTGACAACCCAAGGCTCTCCTCTGACCTCAAGTCAAAATCCTACTCAACACTTAGTGTTCCCAACCACCCTTGAAATCAAATACAACCAAAATGAACTCATGACCTCCCTCCCACTCCATTTTCCCAAAACAAACCTGGTCCTCTTTCAGATGTCACCACCATCTATCCGGTTTTGCAAGTCAGCAACCTGGAAGCCATCATTTTTCTCTCCTGCTTCTTCATCCCCTCCAATCATTCCCCAAGTAATTATTACCTCCTAAAGAGCCCTCACCATTTCTACTGCCTCCTCTCTAATTCAAGCCAATCTCATCTCTTCCTGCTACTTGCTGACTAACTGGTCTCAATGTCAGATCCCTCTACCAATACTAATTTCCACACAGCACCCAAACTGATCTTGTCAAAAGACAGACCCAGTTTATCTTCACCTCACAGCCCTGTTCTCTTCCAGGTTGACTTCTTGGGCTCCAGGTATTGGAAAAATGGCTGCCATAGCTCTGAGCCTCACGTCCTTTGCCTTTGAGTCCCACTGTCTCTTATCCAGAATTTCCTTCAAAGTCCCATAGCATCTCCATGGCTGTGATCAAACCATGTGCCTATCCTCAAACCAATTATTGTGGCCCAGGGGATGCAAAGTTGTGAGTGACTTAGCATGGGTTATGTGCTCACTGCTGAAGTTGAGGAATAAACTCCCAACTACATCACATGTACTAAAAAATTGGGGAGGGCTGTTTCTGCAAGGAGAGCCAATGGCTGCCAAAAACAGATGGTGTCCACTACAGTTGCCAGTACAAACATGAGTCGTGGTATATCAGTATTTCTCTGACTGTGTTCAGCTGAATACTAAACTCTCAAAATCCTCTTGAGTGGGGACCAGAGGATAAAAAATATTTTTGGGTAAGTAAATTTGAGAAAACTTGAATTTTATTCCCCTGCCCTTACAGATGCACAGTACATGTTAGCATATTAGGAGCACTGAAATCTCCTGCAGCTAAGAAACCTGTCTGGCTTTCTTTAACCCAGCATTTCCTAAACATATTTGAGTATATATCCCTTCTATAGTTACTATGTGCTCCCCAAAGTTCATGTGTTGAAAACTTAATCTCTAATGCAACCGTGTTAGGAGGTGGGGCCTAATAAGACTTGATTAGATCATTATCATGAGAGTGGCTTTGTTATAAAAATGAGTCTGTCCCCTCTTGCTCTCTTGCTTTCAAACTCTCTGACCCTTCCACCTTCTGCCATGGGATGACACAGCACAAAAGCCCTTGCCAGATACTGGTGCCATGCTCTTGGATTTCCCAGCCTCCAGAACTGTGAGCCAAATAAACTTTTGTTGTTCATAAATAACCAGTCTCAGTCTGCTATTCTGATCTTGGTGCCATGTTCTTGGATTTCCCAGCCTCCAGAACTGTGAGCCAAATAAATTTTGTTGTTCGTAAATAACCAGTCTCAGTCTGCTATTCTGCAACACAAAGCAACCCCTTTCCCTTACATTCCCCTATAGGGATGTTTTTCAACATACTTTGAAAAACCTCCCTGGATGAGAAGACTTCAAAAAGTTTGTGGAAACATGAAATTAAAAGATAAAAATAAAAACTATAAACTTTATTTCTCAACATAACCTTCATCAAGGTCAAGTTTCTTTTGTAAGCAATGATACAAGCCATTTAGTCCATCTCTAAAGAACTACAGGTCCTGGGAATTTGACCATGTCAATACAGTCTTTTTTACATTATTAACTGAAGAAAGATGGGTACCCTTTACAGATTTTTTTAAGATTGGGAAACTAAAAGCAGCCACAAGAAGCCAAATCAGGACTGTAAGGTGGAAGCCTAATGATTTCCCATTGAAACTCTTGCAAAATTGCCTCTGTTTGACAAAAGGAATGAGCAGGAATGTTCTTATAGTGGGGAAGGACTCTCTGGTGAAGCTTTCCCAGGTGTTTTTCTGCTAAAGCTTTGGCTATCTTTCTCAAAACACTCTCATAATAAGCAGATGTTATCATTATTTGGCCCTTCAGAAAATCAACAAGCAAAATAATTTGAGCATCACAAAAAAAAAGAAATGTTGCCATGACCTTGCTCTTAACTGGTCCACTTTTGCTTTGACAACTGGACCACTTCCACCTCTTGGTAGCCATTGCTTTGATTGTGCTTTGTCTTCAGGATTGTACTGATAAAGCCATGTTTCCTGTCCTTTACAATTCTTCAAAGAAGAGCTTCAAGATCTTCATCCCATTTGTTTAAAATTCCCGTTGAAAACTCTGCTCTTGTCTGTAGCTCATCTGGATACAATGGTTTTGGCACTCACCAAGTGGAATATTTGCTCAACTTAAATGTTTTAGTCAGAATTGTGTAAGCTGAACTAATTAAGATGTCTATGGTGTTGGCTATTGTTTCTGCTGTTAATCACTGGTCCTCTTCAATTAGGGCATGAACAAGATTAATGTTTTCCTCACAAATTGATGTGGATGGTCTGCAGCTGAGGGCTTCATCTTCAACATCATCTCATCCCTTCTTAAAACCAGTTACCCATTTGTAAGCTGTTGATTTCTCTGGGGCATTGTCTCCATAAACTTTTTGTAAAGCATTAATGATTTCACCATTCTTCCACCCAAGCTTCACCATAAATTTGATGTTTGTTCTTGCTTCAATTTTAGCAAAATTCGTGTTGCTTTGATAGGGGCTCTTTTCAAACTGATGTCTTATCCTTCTTAGTGCCTCAAAATAGATCCTGTTCAGACATGTTATAACAAGTTAGTGCGGGTTTATTTTGGTGCAAAAAGATTTTGAAATCCATCTATAGTTTTTTCATTTTTATCCTTTTTCATTTTTTTTTTTAAGATAAGGTCTCACTCTGTCACCCAGACTAGAGTGTAGTGGCACAATCACGGCCCACTGCAGCCTTAACCTTCCAGACTCAGGTAATCCTCCCACCTCAGCCTCCCGAGTAACTGAAACTATAGGCTCCCACCACCACATTGAGCTAATTTTTCTATTTTTTGTAGAGACGGTGTTTTACCATGTTACCCAGACTGGTCTTAAACTCCTGGGCTCAAGCGATCCACCCACCTTAGCCTCCCAAAGCGCTAGGATTAAAGGTGTGAGCTGCTGCACCTGGCCTAGTTTTTTCTTACTACGTATTTTCATGAAGTTTTTGAAGACATCTCATATTGAGTTACTCTGTGTGCTTTTAGGGTTCTCTCTTCATTCACTTTCAGCTGCTGCTCTGGGTGTTTTTACTTCTAGAAGCCACTCTCCACCTCTTTTTTCTACTTCTAAATCCTCCGTAGGCTATACAAACAATAATGAAGACTGTTAAAAACTATTCATAACGTAAGAGAAAGGGAATCTGAGCAAGGTTCTGGTGCATCCTCCTGTGAGTAAAGTGTGGAGATGCTACAGCATTTTGTCTCTGTGGTTCTAATTATTTTAGGTCTCAATCTTGGCTGGAGAGGAGTTGTCAGAGAGCTGAGTTTTGAGACATGCTAGTCTATACTGACCCCTCTTCGTAAGAAAGTCTTGAGGGTCCAGGCAACAGGAGAGTGCTACAGAACAGGAGAAGGCAGGGGTAGTCTGTGTACCTCCAGAGAGTTCCTATCATGGAACACCACTAGAACAACAGCAGGACAGCCCAGGCAGGCTGAACTCTGAACTCTGAAAATACATTTCAACAAGAAGGCTTTTAGTCACACTCAGGAAAGATTTTATATGGAAAAGTGGACACAGCAGCCAACGTGAGAAACAATTGTAAAGCAGAGACCAATAGTGATTCTAGGATCGTGTGTGAGCTTGCTAGCATGCATGCAAATATATACATAGATGAAAGGTTGCCTTTCCGGAACATAGGGACACACAGAGACAGGGCTATGTGCACAAGAGAAAGGGAGAAAGAGACTTTGACCGGATCTGACCCAAGGAAAGATACTTAGATAAATCCAAGGTATAGAACTGTAGTGATGACGTTCTCTGAAGCCTAAATCAGGAGCCGTGGACATCACTGTGGTCTGATATGTGGGTTTCTTCCCAATTTGTCTCATGAACCTCTGATACATAATCTGCCCCACGGGCTGGCCTGTGGTCTGACTTGTGGTCTGCCAGCGTGTTCTGTCACAGCTCTACAGGGAGACTGAATGTCCAAAACTGGGCCAGGTACAGGGCACGCTATCCAGGCTGGAATGCTCGGCTCTCCTGCAGTCTGTCTAGGCCCCCTTTCAGGGGAGAGGCGTTGGAGGTCCCTGTGAGTTATGACTTTTATTATGCAGAAAACAGGCACATTAACTTCAGGTCTTTGAAAAATGTGATCCTGTAATCAGAGTCTGTGTCTGTCCTGATGCACAGTGGCACCAGGCCAGAGAAGTGCAGGGATGAAATAAACATTTAGAAAGACAACTGCATTTGCAGATCTAAGAATTGAGTTATATTCATTTCTGACAGCTTCCTGAATCACAGCCCACGTCTCCGCTTGGCAAAACTGGGACCTGGCCCTTTAACTGGACTCCATTTCACATAATTAAAGACTCACAAAATTAAATGGCCTGAATGGAAAGTGGCTTTCAGTGGACTAAATGCCGGGAGCAATCTCCTCGCCAGAGTGGAGAAGTGACACTAGCTTGCAGATCAATATCATCTCTGTTATTAATATCAAAAGCACATTACTTTGTTTTTGCCTGGCTCTCCTCCAAGCCTCCGGCCCTGCCGCGGAGCAGCCATTTGCTTGGGCCATAATTTACTTTGGTGAGTTTTTAAGGTATTGTTTTGTCAGGACCAATCACCGTGACGTTATAAATGGCTGGGAGGACTTGCACTCTCCCTCAGTGACATATGCAGCGAAATTAATTTTTAAAAGTTTCACGTCAATTACTTCTGTCCTTGAGTTATGCAAGGGGACAAAGGAGCAGAGACGTAAGGACGTGAGTGATCTCAAACAGATGAGGTAACGACACACAGGAGCTGAGGCTGAAGACCGGAGCAGACATTACACTATCTTTAATTGATGCATTGAATTAAACAATGCTAAAGCCAAATAAATATTGGCCACTTAGCAAAAGAACCATTGATTTTTATGATGGACAACAATGCCATCCTCCACTTTGCTGGTGGAGGGTTTCAAGCCGGGGTCTTATCCGGTCCAAAACAGCCACTTCACTAGATTACACAGCAAGATGCCACCGATCTTTGGTGGGACTATGCAAAGTGAGTCTAACTGTTTTCACTGTTCCTTGCTCGACCGAGCCCATGTTCCCTCTCTCATTCACTTTTTTTTTTTTTTTGAGACTGGGTCTCACTCTGTCACCCAGGCTGGAGTGCAGTGGCTCAATCTCAGCTCACTGCAACCTCTACCTACTGGGTTCACGTGATTCTCCTGACTCAGTGGCCTGAGCAGCTGGGATTACAGGTGTGAGCCACTGTGCCTGGCTAATTTTTGTATTCTTTTTTTTTTTTTTTTAGTAAAGACAAGGTTTCACCATGTTGGCCAGGCTGATCTCAAACTCCCAATCTCAGGTGATCCGCCCATCTCGGCCTCCCAAAGTGCTGGGATTACAGGCGTGTAAGCCACCGCACCTGGCCTTTAAGGAGACCTCAGGCTGGGTCTTGCCTCACTCTGCTTCAGTATTGGCAGCGAGGGCAGAGGCACTGAACATCCTTTTTCCCAAGGTCTCCAGGTATGTCTCATCTTCCTCCTATGCCACCTCCCCCAGCAGGCTGTCCCTGAAACCAAAGAAGTGGCTTGCCTTCAGCCCTGAGTACAAAGGGCGCCTCTTCCTGCTCTGCCTGAAAACCAGGGCAGAGAGGAAGACACAGGAAGGGGGACCCAAAAAGATTCGTGTTGGAGAGAGAAAGAGATCTACAACTTACAAGCCCCCAGGATGTGCCCAGCGCCATATCAGACACCGTACAACATTATCTTCATTAATTCCCCCAGAAACTTGAAACGTGCGCATTAGGGAGGCAAACTTGAAGATGGATATTAACTTCCAGGAGTGAGCATCTAAAGCCTGAAGACCAGGAATCAGACTCTGTCAGCCTCACAGACCCCAGGTGCCTGTGTGTCTCTATCCAAAAACACCTAGCCCCTTTCCGCTGGAATGCAGGTTCCATGAGGGCAGAACCTTATTTTGTTCTTCTATATTCCCAGTGGTAACTGGCACTTGCATGTACTATGCTCTTAGTACCTATCCATGGAATGAACGGAAATTACAAGAGAAGCCCTGAGATGTGAAGATTAACATCATCAATGGAGAGGAGCAGGTTGCCATTTGGCACCTAATCACACAGAGGCACCTGCCAGGATGGCTTCAACCTGGAGGGGTGAAGGAAGGAAGCTGCCAAGCAGCCACTGTGCTCAGGCCAGGTACACACATTGACTATCTGCGCTGGGGGTTAAGAACAACAGAGTCTAGCATAGCCTTGAAACCTCCCATCACATCAGGCTCTGAGATGTCAGAGCAAAGCAATCATGGATTTAACCAGAGTTGGGACAAGGTCCTTTTTCTTGATTCTCTACTCTGATGTCAAAGGCCAAGATAGGATGAGGGCAGTGGGGAGTCAGTAACACTTGCCTGCACTTCGGCAGTCAGATAGGGCCACTAGCCTTTGGAGAGCTTTCTTACAAAAAATGTATTATGATACCCATTTTACAGGTGAGGAAACTGAGGTTCAAAGAAGCTAAACAACTTATCCAGGGTCTTAATGTCTTTGTCAAACAGTCAAGTGAAAATTGCACATTTCAGTGATCCAGTTGTTTCCCCTGTATCTCATCACTGGGCATCCCAGTGCCATGTTCATAGGACTGCCTGGTGTGAGGACATTCACAGCGCAGTACCCAGGCTGAGTGTGAAGTAGATCCCTCCCAGCACAGTGAAATCAACGGGCAGGCCTCAGGCCCAGCCATACACTGTCATGGTGGGAGGAGGCGCAGTTGAGTTCGGTGGAGGGAATCCTGGCCTGTACATGCCAAGTTTCGCTCATGCCTCCATCAACAAGCATCTGCTGCTGCAAGCAGATCCCACACTAGGGCAGCCTCAGCAAATGAGGATCCCGTTACCTTCCTTGCCCTCACCAAGCTTACAGTTGGTAGAGAATGAGACCCCACCTTGTTTCAAAATTTTTTAATTTTTACTTGCATAGATCATGAACAAGGAAGACAGCTTTCAAATATTCCTAGCTTACTAAGAAGCTGCACAGTTCTTCTACATCGGTAGCTGAATTAGAAAAATATCAGAAAGCATACACAGCATCCTGTGACAAACACAGGTTTACAACTGCACGTGAACAAACACCAGGATTTACAGGGATACAGGAAGATTTTAACAAATGTATTGTTTCCAACACGAGTATTTACAAGAAGTATTATAACAAGCGTATTCTCTTTTTCACAAACATTCCTAGTCTCAAGGTAGCAAGGGAACAGTCCTTGAGAAAGAACTATTCAAATTTTGACGATCACAGGCTATTACCGCTTTTAGTAAACACTTGGAAACTCAGCATCCAGATGCCAAGATTTCTAGTAAGTATGAATTCAAACTAAATGCTATGGTAAGTAGTATGTTACCGTACTTCTAATATTATTTGTTTACACAGAGGGTGCTTGCTAACCTCGCGTTTCTGTCAATGACTTGGGCACTCAGTGAGTTCGTGTCGACCCAGAAAGCATTTGTTCAGCTGGCAGGCACCCAAGCTGGGCCCGGCTGTGCACAGGTCCTGGGCTCTCACAGCCAAGTCAACTGCAATCCTGATGTCTGAGGAGCTCCTGGTCCAGTCGGGGGAGGGACCCAGAAACAGGCTGTCTGCTCACGGCTGGAATTGGGTAATGGCAATGAGAACATGAACTTACCCTTACTGTGGGTGAGGGGGAGGGCCCATCAGGAAAGTGCCTGAGGGCTGGGTCCTGAAGAGTGAACAGGAATGTTCTAGAAAGTAAGCAGAAAAGCATACCTGGCAGAGAGTTTTGCAGGTACGGCAGGGTGCGGTGCATCTGGAGGAGAGTTTGGCATGGGTTAGGATTTGTGGCTGTCAGAATTCTCAATAACCTGCTCTCGACGTGGAAAGCAGAGTGATCCTTTACAGGGCAAACCAGACCACATTTCTCCCCGATCCAAGCCTCCCAGTGCTACGGTTACACTTAGGGTAAAATCTAAAGTCTGACCATGGGCTCCGAGCCCCTGCAGGATCTGATCCCTACCCACCTCTGCCCCTGCTCTCCAAGCTCCAGCCTTATTTCTCTTCCTTGAGTTGGTAAAGTCCATTCCAACCTTGAGACCTTGGAACTTGTAGCTCCCTTGGTGTGGAATATTCTTCTTCTAGATCTTCCTCTGAGTGGCTTCTTCTCATTTAAATCTTGGTTCGAACATCCCCTCTATGGAGTGGATTTCCCTACTTGGTAGCAAAACAGCCCCTCTCGCATCCCCCAGTCTCTTCCAATCACACCCACTTGCTTTAGTAACATCAAAGCTCATGCCATCCCCTACAATCTTCTTGTTGATGCATTTGTTCATGATAACCTCCATGCGGACAACAACCTGCCCTGCTGTGTTCACAACCCCTACGACAAAACCCAGAACATACCAGATGCTCAGAAAGTATTTGTTGAATGAATGAGTGAAGAGCCTGGAGGTTTTTTGGCTTCTCCCAAGTCTTAGAACATTCGAGAAGCGGAGAAAGCAGAGGAGGAGGCTCCTTCACCTGCCATGCCCAGGCTGTGGGAGGAGGGGAAAAGGCCCTAACAAATGGATGGAGGGACAGAATCGAGTTTGAAAGCACTGGACCAAGTCCAAGAGGGCCAATTCATCCATCACAGGCCAGGAGCAGGCAGCACTGGGCTTCCCTGATACTCACAGGAGGTAAATGGGCCTGGGCCTGGAAAAAAGAGTGGGGAGTGAGGGCAGAGCTGATGAAAACTTAGGAAGCAGCTCAGCCCACAGCCTATGGGTCCCTCTCCCACCTTGAGCATCTTTGCACCCCAGGGAGGTGGAGATTGAGACTGAGGCCAGAGGGAATCCAAGACTGCATCTGGCCAGGCTCAATAGTCACATCCTTCAATCAGCCTTGCTCTTTTTTTGCCTTTCTGCTGTTCCCTCTGCCTAGAACATGATCCCCTATCATTTATCTGACAAATCCCTACTCATCCTTCAAACGTCAGCTTAGAAGCCACTTTCTCTAGGAAGCCTGCCCTGACAGTTCTCTGCTCCTCGCTGCCTTTGCCAGGCTGGGTTTGGAGATCCTCCCTCATTATAGCAGTCACCACCCTTTATTATAATTACTTGCCTCTGGAATCACGAGAATCTGGGCTTAAGTTTCAGCTCATGGAATTGCTGCTCTTTGAGTCTCAGTTTCCACATCTATACAATGGAGAAAATAATAAACATCATGCAAGTACATTGTGAGCATGATTTGGGACAGTATGTGTAGCTGGTGAGTAATAGGTACTTAATCAATATGAGACATGGTAATGATGAAGAAGAAAAATTCCTGAATCTACCTCCAAATGCCTAACACGTGGTTAGCTGGGCTGAGGTGGGAAAAAACCCATTGGACTTGGAATCCAAATCGTGGCTCAGTCATTATAGCTGTGATTTTGGCAGACGTTATGCTCCCTCTCAGCTTCCTATTCCTCTTCCGTAAGATGGAATTCCCAAACCATCCTCACAGGGTTGCTGTGAGGGTTGGATTTATTTAATCATCTTTCTTTTCTTTCCCTTTTATTTATTTATTTATTTTTTTTTGAAATGGGATCTCGCTCTCTTACCCAGACTAGAGTACAGTGGCACAATCACAGCTCGCTCCAGCCTCGAATTCCTGCGCTCAAGCGATCCTCCCGCCTCAGCCTCCTGAGTAGCTGGAACTACACGTGTACACCACCATCCCTGGGTCCAATCGTTTTTCAAATATATATAGACTAATATGTGTCTAGTACTAGTTTAGACTTAAGGTGATTGAGGTCTGATTCTTGTACTCACAGGGGATGAGGGTCATAAGGCAGTGACAGCAGTGTCATTCAGGTATGCAGGCCTGCTTGCATTCAGCAGTTCGCATTGAGTGCCTACTACGTGCCAGTGTGGAAGAAGAATAGAAAAGACTCCTGCCCTAATAATATTAATAGCAGCAGCTAATATTCATTGAACATTGACTGCATGGTTCAGTTCTTTAGGCTTCCTAAAACACAGACACAATTAACAGCTACCTCAGAGAGCGGCAGGCAAGATTATATGAATTAATGCATGTGACGCTCAGAGCAGAGGTCCTGGCACCTCGTAAGTGGTCAATAAATGGGAGCCCTAATTCTATTTATTAGCTCACTAGGTAGCAGCCTTGTGTTTAGAGCTTTACATGTTTTATCTCATTTAATCATTTAATCCAGGGTGATAAGTACTAAGATACGACACGTGAAATCGCCTATAAACTTAAAAGCCTTTCCGCAGGAGAGTGCTTGTTAATGTTTCAGAGGGGACAGCAGAGGACCATAGAATGGGATGGAGCCGTCAGCATGCGGAGAGATCAGCCAGAAAAGCTTCTGGAAGGTGAGCCTGGGGATGAGGCAGGGATCTGGAGCCACCAGGGCTGAACAACAGAGGGCAGGAGGAACAGCCTCTCTCCTGCAAACCAGGGCGTCTCTGCTGCTGCAGAAGGCCAGATTCAAACAGGGCAATTTAAAAACATGTAAAAGGCATAAAGCGAGAGCAGCTGTGCACAGCTGCCGCCGAACGCTCCATCGCTGCCTCGCTGTGGACTCTAAATGACAATAAACCTTCCACCCCTTATAAATTAAGCAGACTTTCAAAAAAACCATATCTCCTCCTGCAACTTTTTATGGCTGTTTGGCAACTTTAATCATTTTGCAAAATGCAATTCCTGGCCATAAATTCTCTCCCAAGTACAGATTTAGGGAGATCTAGAGGACTGCGGCGGGTTGATAGGTAAGTTTTAATCTGACAAGGCCAAAAAGTCTATTAGATTTATGGGGAGGCAGCAGATACCTTGTAATTACACCAGGCTCGACCTCCGGGGAATCTTGAATTCAAGGGGGGTGGTGGGGAGAAAGTGGGAGGGAAGTGGCTGGGGCGGTGGCAAGGGCAGGCTGGAACCCCTCAGTCGGTCAGTCCCTGGCCCCAGCCTTTTGGTCACAGCCCATGGTGATTTCCTAGCAAAGGCTCAAAGACCTTGGATTCCAAGTCACTGAAGCCTGTGACTGATACACATGCACACACACGCACACATCCACAGTGCCTGTCAAAAGAAGCTGAGCTCTTGTGAAGGAGGTCACATATCCCTGCGCAGGGTAAAGAGTGAGTGAGAACGCAGTGAATTGCATTCGATTACACATCCAACAAGAATTGAGTCCACACGCGTGCTGTGTCACACACTGTATGGGACACTAGGGACAGAGCCAGGGACAGTGCATGGGTTATGCCCTGCACAGAGTACCTGACTAAGAGGGCATTTGGCATATGGCCCAGTACAAGCAACTTTAGCCTGGAGGCAGGAGAGCCTTTCCTGACCTGGCTGCCCAGGAATGCGCCTCTGAGTACCCTGCCCTAAGGTGCTAGCCTCTCTGCAACCCCAGCTTCAGCTCACAAGGTGGTCATAGTCTAACAGGATCCTGAGGAGCAAACTGGCAGTCTGCAGGCTGAATTTGGCCAACATCATGCTTTAAAGTTTTTGTATGTGGAAGGGCTTTTCCTTTGTCACCATGCTACCACTACTTACTACCCTACACTCAGAGGATTAATTTGCATTTGCTCCTGGCCCCTAATGTGAGTTTGAAGCCCCTGGAAGAGGGCTAAAGTAGTGTTGGGATAAGTAAAGGATGTTGCAGAGCCCCAGACGCCCTGTGGAAGTGTGCTGGGCGGAAGAATGGCCCCTGAAGAGGTCCACATCCTAAACCGCAAAACTGAGAACATGTTATGTTATGTGGCAAATGAGAGATTAAGGTTGCAGACAGAATTAAGCATACTAATCAGCTGACTTTAAAATAGGGAGATTATCCTGGATGATCTGAGAGGTCCCAATGTAATCACATGGGTCCTTAAAAGTAGAATCAGAGGGCAGAAGAAGGGCCAGTGTCAAAGTGACGTGATGTGAGCAAGACTTGACTGGCCGTTGCTGACTGTGCGGAGGCAGGAAGGTGCCACAAGCCAAGAAATGTAGGCAGCCTCCAGAAAGTGGAGAGGCAAAAAAGGCACATTCTCCTCTCGATTTTTTTTTAATTGAGGCAGAGTCTCTCTCTGACACCCAGGCTGAAGTACCATGGCATGATCTCAGCTCACTGCAACCTCCGCCTCCCAGGTTCAATCAATTCTCCTGCCTCAGCCTCCCAAGTAGCAGGGATTACAGGTGCGCACCACCAGACCAAACTAATTTTTGTATTTTTAGTAGAGACAGGGTTTCACCATGTTGGACAGGCTGATCTTTAACTCCTGACCTCAGATGATCCTCCCACCTTGGCCTCCCAAAGTGTTGGGATTACAAGCCTGAGCCATTTTGCCCGGCAGTCCCCTAGATCTTCTAGAAGGAAACACAGCCCTGCTGACACCTTGATTTTAGCCCACTGAGACCCATCTCAGACTTCTGCCTCCTGGGACTGTAAGATAATAAATTTGTACTGTCTTAAACCACTAAATTTGTGGTGATTTGTTACAGTAGCAAGAAGAAACAAGTGACATTCAAGTGGAGGCCAGAGAGGTGAATAGATTTGGGCTGGAGGTATTTCTGATGAGGGGAAGAACACACGACCTCATTCCTCCATGCTCCCTTTTTGCTCTCCAATGCTCTGGGCTTGGCTTTGGTGATCCTGGGGATGTGAACGGTTTGCAGATGTGGTCACAACAGGGGTACAGGGAGCGCACAGAGACTACCAAAGGAGGCCAAGTCACAAATGGGTTACTTTGGAACGATATTTATTAGACCTTGTACCAAACCTGTACTCAGTATCTTACGTGTTTTATTTTCACAAGCAGCCCTGGGAGGCTGGATTGCATGGTGGCTAACAGTCTGGGCCCTGGTGCCAGAGCACCTGATTCAAGTCCAAACTCTACCTGCTACTAAGTATACGGCTGTTACTTAAGCTCTTGGGCTGCCATTTCTTCATCAGTACAGTGGCAATAATTATGGCACATCGTGGGGTTGTTTGGAAGATTAAATGAGGTAGGATACAGCACCTAGAACATTGCCCAATGCTGAGTAGTTACAGGCTGTCATCTTCAGATATGGTAGACAGGCCTGAAGGTAAACGCTATGACTCCAGCCCTCCTGGTGTTCATGCTTCTAACAGGATATGGCAAAGGTAATGGGTGGCCTCTCCCATTATTACATCCCATTCCTAAGACCATCTTAGCAGGCTGGAGATAGAGGCTCTTCCTGCTGGCTGGATGACATAAGCAGCAATGTTGGAGGAGCCCACATGGCAAGGAACTGTGGAACTAGGAGTTGCAGGCTACCTCCTGCAACCAGCAGGAGCCAGAGCCTTCAGTCCTACAACTGCAGGGAAGTGAATCCTGCCAACAATCTGAATGAGCTTGGAAGCGGATCCTTCCCCAGTCAGTCCTCCAGATGAGAATGCTTCTTGGTTGACACCTTTACTGTAGCTCTGTGAGACTGTCAGAAGAGGATCTAATCAAGCCTTGCCAAAACCCCTAACTCACAGAAACTATGAGATGTGTGTTGTTTAAAGCCACTACGTTTGTGGTAATTCGTTCAAATTTATGCAAAAATGTACAATTAATACATCAGTTAAGTACTATAATTTTTCCCATTTGACAAATGGGAACCTGGCATTTGGAAAAGGTAGGTTCCTTGCCCAAGGTCACAGAGCTAGTTAGAAGCACAGCTAAAACTCAAGTCCAGGACTGTCCAGTTCCAGGACCCTTGCTCTGAATTACCACACCAATCTGCCCTGCTCCCTCTAAGGTAGCCATCTCCTTTGGCACAAGCCCCTTCAGGCTCCTTCATCCCTTTCTTGCCTTTCTCTTCTTCCCTCTTCTTTCCATCCTCCTCCAGCCCGTTGTCCTTCTCCCTTAACTTCCTTTCTCCCCTCCCCCCTCCTCCTCTTCCCATGCCCACTTCACCACCATAGGGTAGTTGCTTTGTAACTGTCCCTACCTTCCCAAACCTCTCCCTGCAGGGTCACTAGGGCATCCCTTCCAGGCTCACCCCTGCAGAAACAGTCGAGGAATTGACAGCAGCTTCAACCCAGCTGGCCAGGAACTAGGTGCCATGCCGCTCTCCCCTGACCCCTGAGCCTGAGTTCTTCTCCCAAGGAACCAGAGTCAGAACTCCCCAAGGCAAGGCTCCTAGGCTCAGAGACAGCCCACCAGCCTGGCCCCAACCCACACCTGCAGCTCAGCAGACAGACGATAAGAACCTCCAGGCCCTTCTACTCTAGCCCTTCTGCAGGTCTCTGGCCCCACCTCCCTTTGCATGAAAGAAAGAGAGGGTTCTTTAAAAATGGAACAGAATAAAATATAGATAAGCATTAGTCAAATGAAATTAATGCTTCCAATATTGTTTTAGGCTTGCACATATGCATCAAGCATTTATGAAATTGCAGTTTATCACGTGAGAATATTGCAGTTATATATTAGCTTACTGTCTGGTGGCCACTCCACGGCTCTCTCTGGACCCTAGATCGCCCTTCACAGGCAAAGTCAGCCTTGCCGACATCTATCGCCTTCCTCACCTTCCTCTGCCGACAAGTCCCCAGATGCTGATAAAAGGCCTTGCCCCCAACAACATATGAATATTTAAATGACAGTTAATTATTCAGCATATAATGATGTTATTAGCATCCACTTCATTGCTGGCTGTGGGCCCAGCCAATTCTTGTCCCACGCCGAGGGGTGCCAAGGAAAAGCCTAAATCAGGCAAGCCCTATGTCTACTGCATCTGCAGGGACGCATTGTTATTTGGGGGAGATGTCAATTCACAAAAATAATCACTGAGGATCTCCACCCCAGACCTGTTCCATGTCAAGCCATGTGGACATAGATCACAGGAGGAGTGTTCTAAATCTTCCCCTCTGGGGAGGAGATTTAGCCAACATAGCTCCTGCTCACAAAGTGCTTACAGTCTCACGGGAGCTCACATTCACCCTGCCAAGCACTTCACAGGAGCATCATTAGTTTCACAAAACAACCTTACAAAGTAAGGACTTTTCTTGTCCCTCTTTTCTTAGATAGAAGAAAACTGAGGCCAGGTGCGGTGGCTCACACCTGTAACACGAGCACTTTGGGAGGCCGAGGTGGAGAGATCGCTTGAGCTCAGGAGTTCAAGACCAGCCGGGGCAACGTGGCAAAACCCTGTGTCTACAAAAAATACAAAAATTAGCCAGGTATGGTGGCACGCACCTATAGTCCCAGCTACTTGGGAGGCTGAGGAGGGAAGATCGCTTGTGCCCGTGAGGCAGAGGTTACAGTGAGCCAAGATTGCCCCACTGCACTCCAGTATGAGTAACAGAGTGAGACCCCATCTCAAAAAAAAAAAAAAAAAAAGGAAAAGAAATAAGAAAACAGAAGCTTAGAAGTAAAGTGCCGTGCACAAGGTCATGAGGTACATGAGGGGAGTGGGATTCCAACACAGAGAGTCTTACTCAGAGCTCTTGCTCTACGAGCCACGAGCAAAGCTTGTGCTCCCAGACGATGGGAAAAAGTGCAGCAACACACATGCAAGCAAAGGCTCTGAGATCCAGAAGTGAGGATGCATTCAGATGGAGATAAAGCAGAAAAGGCTTCTAGAAAAAGGTAGCATTGGAATTGGACCTGGAAGAATAAATAAGTGAGCACAGGGTGCGGGGGTGGAGAGGGCACCCCAGTCAAAGAGAACAGCTGAGATTCCAGATAAACTGCAGCACAAGCTCTGTGTGGGGTGCACAATGGGAAAATAGTTTGGGAACAGGTGACAGAGGGTATAGAGGGTACGACTGTATCCTGAGAGCACTATGGAGTCTGGAAAGATTGCGGTAGACTGCAAAATGGTTACAAATTTCCCCTTCCCATAAAGACATGGAATCTGTTTGCCCTCCCCAGTCTCCCCACTACATCTGGACATGAGCATGTCGGCCATGTGACTTGCTTTGCAGAAGGGGACATTTGCACATGCAGCACAAAGGTTTGAAAAGTGTTCTTGCTGTTCCTGAAGTCTGAGACCACCATGGAAACAAGCCTAAGAGGCCACATGTAGGAGAAATGAGGTGTCCCAGAGGAGCCCAGCCCAAATTACTGGTAACCTACCAACAACCCAACATGTCAGCGAGTCCATCCTGGGTCATCCAGCCACCAGTGGTCCCCAGCTGACCTGCCAGCAGACACATGATAGAGCCCAGCAGAGGTCAGTGGAGTTGGCCCAGCTGACCGAGTAGGATCGCAAGCTGAACAGAATAATGGTTGTTTTAAGGCATTCAATTTTGGAGTCATTTGTTACGTAGCAACAGCTAAATGATACAAAGGTTTAAAGAGGAGTGGCCTGACCAGGGGTGTTTTAGAGAGTGCTCTGGCCACAGGGTGGAAGATAGATTAGAGATGGTGAAACTGGCAGCTGGAGACCCTCGAGGAGGCTGATATCAGAGTCCCGAGTGAGAAGACGAAGGTGAAATCAAGGTGATGAGAATGAATGAAGTGAAGGTCCTCCCAGTGTCTCCCAGGGAGGCACTATGATGTCACTGAAGCAAGTCTTTGAGCCAAGCCTGGTGGATCACTTGAGTCTAGAAGCTCGAGACCAGTGTGGCCAACATGGCAAAACTCCGTCTCTACCAAAAATACAAAAATTAGGTGAGTGTGTTGGTGCATGCCTATAATCCCAGCTACTTTAGTGGCTGAGGCAGGAGAATTGCTTGAACCCAGGAGGTAGAAATTGCAGAGATCGTGGCCACTACACTCCAACCTGGGCAACTGATACAGTGAGACTCTGTCTCAATTTAAAAAAAAAAAAAAGAAAGAAAGAAAGTCTTTGGGGAACTTCTACAGATACACATGTACCCTACACCCCACGCCCTGTGTTACCTTGGGGGACCCCACACTTTGAAAGCCAGGGCCCTCCTGCCTGTGCTGTTCCCTCTCTGCCCACCTCCACCTCCATCAGCTCACTCCCGCACCCCTACACTGAGCACTCCGCTTCCAGCTTCCTTTCCACTCTGAAAAAAGATTGCCTTGCGCACAGTTTTCACTGCCTAAGGAGTCTAGGCTCTCACCTGTGTTCCACTCCCAGCTCTAACTCCACCTGTGACGTGGGGAAGGCCTCTGCGCCCCATCAGGCCCCAGTTTCCTCAGATGCCTTCTGCTTAAACACTGGGCTTGTGGCCTGGCCCTTTGGCTTCCCCAGATTAGAAGGCCTCCTCGGGTCTCACTGCCACACTGTGTTCCACGTACACTTGAATTCTTGGGAGAGGTAGAAGAGATACCCACTCACCCACCCTACTCTGGTCCTGGTGGTGTCATGGGGGACTAAAAGAGACAGCCACTGACCTAAAGCATCTTCTCAGATTCCAGCCCTTCAGAGTCACCACTCAGGCCCTACTGAGGACATGATCAAGCCAGGCTGACCCAGCACGATGGAACCTGGGCTCCAGACTAGAGCATCCACTGGACATGCAGACCCAAAAAGGACATCCAGGGAGAGGGGCTGGCCTGGGAGAAAGACGAACTGAATACGAAGCTAGCTCTACCCCTCAACTGACCTTGGAAACTTAAGTGAGCCACCTGACTTCCCAGAGCTCCCTGTGTAATGAAAGCATCGCAGCTTTCACACCTGCCCCGTCCCTGGACCCCAACGGTTACTTAACAAGTGTTCATTTTCTTCCCTGCCCCTGCCAGCTCTGTGCCCCAGCTCTTCATCTATAAACTAAGGAGGCCAATCTCCTCTTCTCCAAATTGTTTTGTAAGTCCAGATAAGAAGCTCTGCAAAGCACTTGGCATATGATAGGTGATCATCAAACCTTATTTCATGCTTTCAAGTTGAACGCCAAGAAAAGTTCAAAGGAACTAGGATACATTCCTGATGTGCTACAACGTGATGTGCACAGTACTAGGGACATATTTTTGTAAACAGTTTAATTTGAATCTAATTAAGCATCTAGGATGAACACCCAGCTTACAGGAAAAAATGAAGATGGAGAAACAAGTTAAATGACATCACATAGAAACAATCAGACAAATACAGTGTGTAGAGATTTCTACTATACAAGGAAACTGGCCTAGACTCTTCAAAAAACTAATGTGATAAGAGAAAAAAAAAGTTAAAAGGGCTATTCTAGATTTTATTTACTTTTTTTCCTCCTAGATACACAGTATCTTACTCGGTTGCCCAGTCTGGAGTGCAATGGCACAATCAGAGCTCATTGCAACCTCTAACTCCTAGGCTCAAGCAATCCTCCTGCCTCAATCTCCTGAGTAGCTGGGACTACAGGTGTGTGCCACCACGCCTGACTTTAGAGATGGGGGTCTCACTATGTTGCCCAGGCTGGTCTCGGACTCCTGGCCTCAAGCAATCCTCCCACCTCAGCCTCCCAAAGTGCTGGGATTCTAGATTTTAAAAGACAAAATGAAAGCATAAAATCATATGCCACAATTGAGTTCTAGTTCAATTTAAAAAAAAAAGCTATAAAAAGCATTTTAGGACAATTGGGAAATATGGATACAAACTGGAAATTAACTGATATTATGGAATTACTGTTCATTTTCTCACATGCAATAATGGCATTGTGGATATGAAGAAGAATGTCTTTATTCTTAGGAGAAGCATGAGAATTATTTGGGGATAAGAATCATGATGCCTACAACCCATTTTCGAACATTATACCAAAAAAAGAGAGATAGCAAAGATGGCAAAATGTTAACAAATGCTGAATCTAGATGGAGAGCTCGTGGGTAATAATTAGACTATTCTCTCAGTTTGTCTGTAAATTTGAAAACTTCCAAAATAAAAAGTTGGGGGTCAGTGGAAAAAACCCAGGATTGAGAACTGCGGAAGCAAACTCAGCCAGCTGCAGAGACCCCGCCTGGCCCCATGCAGCCCGGCTGTCCAAGGACAAAGGCTGAGTCACTATTGGAAGTGGTCCTTCCGGCCCTGGCTCCAAGCTGGGGACGGCAGGGGGTCGGGGGCCCAGCTGCGGCCCCACCTCCCCCACCACCCTTTTCTTGGAAATGTCAGCTCCCCAGGCTTCAAGGAGGGCCCTGTCCTGGTGCAGGCTAGAGTAACAAGTGTTCTGTGAAGCTCACTGCTTCTTGGCCGGGAGGTGACCGTGGTCACCAGCCCCTGGGGACAAAAACGCTTTTGTTTGCACCAGTGCGAGCTTTTGGTCCATGGTGCAAGAGTTGACATTGGTTCCCGTTTCCAAATACTCCTGTAGCAACTTCTGTCCATTTCCTTACTTCTGCTGGATGATGGGGAACAGGTATCTGGGGTGGGGGATTGTTTGGGGCTCAGATCACTAGGATTTCCAGGCTGCATGGGCTGGGCCAGTCAGGGCAGAGCTAACTACTTGGGGACACAGCAGAGAGGGTGCCTCCAGAAGACAGAACTGGAGAGTGGCTCAGACACCCCCCACTCCCAATCTCCAAGAGTCCAGGTGGGGCCTAAATAAGCTTCGCAGGGGACAAGGGTTGTCATGGGCTCTAACCTATGCAAGAGGCTCTGGGTCTTCCATGCAACCTAGATCCCTGAGATTTTGGCAAGATCTCAGAATCCACGGGAGGTAGCCATGAAATTCACCGAGTCTGGAGGCAGGTTTTAGCCTGTTTTTTTGTTGTTGTTGTTGTTGTTTGTTTGTTTGTTTTGAGACTGAGTCTCGCTCTGTCGCGCAGACTGGAGGGCAGGGGCACGATCTCGGCTCACTGCAACCTCTGCCTCCCGGGTTCAAGTGATTCTCCTGCCTCAACCTCCTGAATAGCTGCGACTACAGGCACGTGCCACCATGCCCAGCTAATTTTTTGCATTTTTAGTAGAGACAGGGTTTCACCGTGTTAACCAGGATGGTCTCTATCCCCTGACCTTGTGATCTGCCCACCTCGGCCTCCCAAGGTTTTAGCCTATTTTTTAACCTGAGTGAGGATATATTGAGGGTCTGGAGCAGTGCAGGTGGAGCCCACAGCAGCCAGCATTTGTTTAATCCTTCCCAAGTGCCAAGCACTGGGCTAAGGGTGGTCTGTGGGTTACCCCATTCACTCCTACTAAAAGTCCTGTTTCAGCTCCTTAACTATAATCAGAGAATGTGGACACAGCTTTCTACTGTGGCTGAGAATGGACAAATAAACCCTAAGGAAATACTAAGGAAATAAACAATGCCCAGCTTATGGAGCATGGTAAACCAGGACTTGAACCCAAATGTACAGTCACTCCTGTCCACAGAGAAGACAGTATTTTTCCTCTGAAAATAGCTTAGCTTCAATCCAGTGCATAACCAAATGGGCCGTCAAAAATTCAAGTGTTTGGGAGGCCTAAGTGGGTGAATCACCTGAGATCAGGAGTTCGAGACCAACTGGCCAACATGGTGAAACCCCATCTCTAATAAAAATACAAAAATTAGCTACAAGTGGTGGTGGGTGCCTGTCATCCCAGCTACTCAGGAGGCTGAGGCAGGAGAATCACTTGAACCCATGAGGCGGAGGTTGCAATGAGCCAAGATCATACCACTGCACTCCAGCCTGGACAACAGAGCAAGACTATGTCTCAAAAAAAAAAAAAAAAAATCCAAGTGTAGGCCATAACGGTTTTCCAGAGTGGGTCTTTTTTCCCATAAGATAGTCCATAAAAAGGGGGTTCTGGCCCACCATGGTGGCTCACGCCTATAATCCCAGCACTTTGGGAGGCCAAGGCTGGTGGATCACTTGAAGTCAGGAGTACGAGACCAGCCTGGCCAACATGGTGAAACCCTGTCTCTACTAAAAATACAAAAATTAGCCGAGTATGGTAATATGTGCCTGTAATTCCAGCTACTTGGGAGGCTGAGGCAAGAGAATCGCTTGAACCCGAGAGAAGGAGGTTGCAGTGAGCCTAGATCGCACCAATGCATCCAGCCTGGACAAAAAGAGTGAGACTCCATCTTAAAAAAAAGTGGGCAGGGGTGCAGCAGACGAGGTCAAAAGAGCCCTTCCATGACTGGATTCTAAGATGAAAGTGGGGGCAGGGCAGAGTAGGGGTGATCCAGGGTGATCTATTGGCAGTTCCGAGGAATGATTCAGTCATTAGACCGGTTGTTCTACAGACAGAGCTCAACAGATCATCCCCTGTTTAAATGAGACCCCAGCTCCACTAGAACAACAAAAATTCTCATATGAGTCAGAGTTTAACCATGAAAACAGAAATCGCCTTAAGAATTTATAATAGAAGGAATTTAATGCAGGGAATTGGTTACATAGGTCATAGAGAAACTGAACCCCCACCAGGTGACAGCGAGGTGACCAAAGATAAGCAGGAAGTCACTGTCACCTCTAGATTAAAGAGCCAAAGGGAGGAAGTAATGTCATGGGCCAAGGCCACTCAACAGACTGGAGCCACAGAACCTAGAGGCATTGGAGCCATGGAGGAGATGCAGCCACACCTAGAGAAGCCACCACGACAGAAAGGGAAAGGGACAAATATCCTAGGTTCTCCCTCTTCCTCCACCATCTCCCTCTTCCTCTACCATCAATGTTTCTTATTGGCCAAATCCAGGCAGCAGGCAGCTGACAGAGTGTATTAGCCCATCTTCATACTGCTGTGAAGAAATATCCAAGGCCGGGTAATTTATACAGTAAAAGAGGTTTAATGGACTTCACAGTTCCATGTGGCTGGGGAGGCCTCACAATCATGGTGAAAGGTGAAGGAGGAGCAAAGTCATGTCTTACATGGCAGCAGGCAAAGGAATGTGTGCAGGGGGACTGTCCTTTATAAAACCATCAGATCTCATGAGACTTACTCAGTCATAAGAACAGCACAGGAAAAACCTGCCCTCATGATTCAATTACCTCTCACCAGGTCCCTCCCATGACACATGGAGATTATGAGAGCTATAATTCAAGATGAGATTTGGGTAGGGATACAGCCAAACCATATCACAGAGGATCCTGGACATGAAGTCAGCAGGGTTAACTCCCCAAAAGGGATCCGAATGCAAACAGACTCAGGATATGCACAGTTCTCAGATCCACATTTCACATGAACTTTTGAGCTTCATGTTCTCCTTCTAAAGGCCCCCAAGGGAAGAGAAAGGAAGGAAGAAGTGTTGGGGATCCTCCGGCTCCATTCTGACTGTCCCAGGTACAGGCAGGTCACTCCTTTGAGCACAGGCAGGGATGCAGAAGTCAGACTTGCATAGGCATAAGCATGCCACTTGGCAAGCCCTGCCTACTCTCCAAAGCTTTAAGCTCAGTGGAAGTCTTGGGTTGAATTTAAAATTCAGGCAGAGAGCACCTGAGATCTTACCACATTTGACCCTGAATCCTGGCTACGCAGGACCAGCTATAGTCATGTCAGTCTTTCTCAGTGTAAAACATATGGTTTCACATGTATGCCAAAAGCATCAAGCATTGGAATGCTGCAAAGGTCCCAGGTGGCTGGTGCAAGTCAGATTCCCCAGGAAACACTCCGAGATGGAGATTTATGTAAATGGCGTTTATAAGAAACTCAATGCGTGTCAAGGGTGAAGGAAGCAGGACTGGACAGAGAGAGAAATTGAACTGTAATGCAGTCTAAATGAAGGCCTCAGCCACTCCCACAGGGAGCTCTGAGGCTTGGCTGGGACTTCAGAGAAGGTTCGATTTGAGGCCAGGGGCAGGGCCTTTGTGCCCTTGCACAGCCGGTCTTTGGATGTGGACTGCCCCCAGGGAGGAGACAGAACCTGGAGCTGGCCGGGTGTCTTCAGCCAAGAGCAGTTCCCAGAAAGGGACTCCACGGGGAGCAGTCAACGCTCCAGAAGCCGGGGAATGAGTGCCTTCATCCCAAAGAAGGGATCCGGCGGTCACACACAGCATTCACTACCACTGCACAGGACCAAAAGAGTTCTCCAAGAAGAAAGGCCCAACACTGTGGGAGGTGTCTGGGGAGCTAACTGTGCTCTATGTTTTTATTGTTGTTGCTTTATTTATACATAAAGATGAGAGTGGGGGACACTACATGATGGCCAGTCATGAGGACTGCAGACCAGCATCTGCGCCATGGACTTTGCCACCCACCCATGACATAGTGAGACCTGGAAGTTCATCTTGCTGGGTGAATAAATGAGGTGCCCTCATACTCAGGTTTATAAGCCAGTTATGTGTCAGAAGTATTATGCCCAAAAAGGATGATGTAGGGTTTAGAGCTTTTAGCCAGAAACCCTTTTTTCTTTTTTTTTTTTTTTTTTTTTTTGAGACGGAGTCTTGCTCTGTCGCCCAGGGTGGAGTGCAGTGGCCAGATCTCAGCTCACTGCAAGCTCCGCCTCCCAGGTTTACGCCATTCTCCTGCCTCAGCCTCTTGAGTAGCTGGGACTACAGGCGCCCGCCACTACGACATGCTAGTTTTTTTTTTTTTGTACTTTTAGTAGAGACGGGGTTTCACCGTGTTAGCCAGGATGGTCTCGATCTCCTGACCTCGTGATCCGCCCGTCTCGGCCTCCCAAAGTGCTGGGATTACAGGCTTGAGCCACCGCGCCCGGCCAGAAACCCTTTTTTCTTTTCTTTTTTTTTTTTTTTTTTTTTTTTGAGGCAGTGTCTCACTCTGTCACCCAGGCTGGAGTGCAGTGGGGCAATCGCAGCCCACTTCAACCTCCACCTCCCAGGCTCAAAAGATCCTCCCACCTCAGCCTCTTGAGTAGCTGGGACTACAGGAGCATGCCACCATGCCTGGCTAATTTTTGTACTTTTTATAGAGATGGATGACATGGGGTTTCATCATGTCACCCAGGCTGGTCTCAAACTACTGGACTCAAGCAATCTGCCTGCCTCTGTTTCCCAAACTGCTGGGATTTACAGGTGTAAAACACCGCACCCAGCCCAGAAACCCTCCTTTTAAACAGTCATTAGCAAAACCAACTGTCTATTAAAGAAACTTATGGTTTGTTCCAATGAAACCATGCAGCATCCAGAAAACTGCATTAAATCTGCGGCGTCCAGAAAACTGCAGTTCCTTCTTTTCTTTGGAGGTGAGGGGACAGGCATCTGGCCACCCAGAAGCTGGAGCAAGTGTTCTGATAGAAATTAGCATAATGAGTGAGTCAGGATTTGTCACTGCCCTAGCCCTGATCAGTCAAAAGACTACCAACCTCCCCTTCTGACTTGTAGTAAAACTGGTCAGGCATGACCCAGTGCAATTGTGTATGAAGACTTCAGAGCATGGCTTTTAGAATATGCTGCTCCCGCCAAAAGAATATTTTCCAGGCCAGATTATATCTAGAAATAACATTGCCTTGTGAAAACCTAAACTGATTATGACTACCCAAACCATCACCCACCCCACCCCCTGCAGCCCAGACAGGCCAGGAGTTTGAGACCAGCCTGGCCAACATGGTGAAACCCTGTCTCTACTAAAAATACAAAAATTAGCCAGGTGTGGTGGCAGGTGCCTGTAATCCCAGCTACTCAGGAGGCTGAGGCAGGAGAATCACTTGAATCCAGGTGGCAGAGGTTGCAGTGAACCTAGATCGTGCCATTGCACTCCAACCTGGGCAACAAGAGCGAAATTCTGTCCCAAAAAAACAAAACAAGCAAAACAAAACAAAAAAAAGAACAGGCTGCCAGCAGCACAAAGGAGAAAAAATCACCTCCTTAGAAATACAGTTAGCACTGGTGTTGTATTTGAAATTTGCAGCTGGGTGTGGTGACTCACGCCTGTAATCCCAGCACTTTGGGAGGCTGAGGCGGGCAGATCACGAGGTCAGCAGATGGAGACCATCCTGGCTAAAACAGTGAAACCCCGTCTCTGCTAAAAAATACAAAAAATTAGCCGGGCGTGGTGGCAGGTGCCTGTAGTCCCAGCACTTTGGGAGGCTGAGGCAGGAGAATGGCGTGAACCCAGGAGGTGGAGCTTGCAGTGAGCCAAGATTGTGCCACTGCACTCCCGCCTGGGTGACAGAGCGAGACTCCATCTCAAAAAAAAAAAAAAAGAAAGAAAAAGAAAAACGAAAGAAATTTGCACTTTTCGGACCAAGTCCTGGAATTCGATGCTGTTAGCATTAAAAGAAGTGACCCTCCTGGTGCCAATGTGTGCAATTGGATTGCCATGGGACACAGAAAGAAAACACAACAGAAGAAAGGGCCATGCCTTCTTTCAGCCGTCTACGTACTGAGGACCTGCTGTGTGCTGGGCACTGAAATATAAAGGTAAGCACAGAGATATGGCCCTACCCTTCTGGAGCTTACAGACCGGTGCAACACGGTGTGGAAGAGCCACTGTCATAGGTAGAGGTAGAATAACAACCGTAACAAGTGCTGTGAAGAAAAGGAACACCTGTGACTTCGCAACCTTAAAACAACAGACCTGACCCAATCTGGGGAGCCAGGATACACACAGCCCCACCAGTGAAAGGCCTTCATCACTCTGCAGGAGGAAGATCTAGAAGTTAGTGTGAGGTCCGATTGTGCAGCGTGTGTATATTTTTGTACATTTTCTTTAACTATACATTTTTCTATTTCTATGTATACATACATGTTTGTGTATGTATTTATATAACTATGCATATAGACACTATGCCTAGATGCTTGAGTTAACCATATAGTAAACTGTATGTCATTCTCGTTCCAGAGCAGATTGTGCTGGTCTCAATTAATTCTGTTGTTGACTTTCTGCACAGGAAGCCCCTTCACAGAGTGTTTACAGTCATTGGTGTCCAGAGTGAGCGAAGCAGGGAAGAGCCCCCATCCAGAACCAGCCCTTAGCCAGGGAGCATCCTGTCCCCGTGGACCACATGTCTGAGTAGACAGGGGAGTGTGTATGAATCTGGACAAGGGTATGCCTGCAGGCCTATGAGGGAGGCCACGAGGACACACGAGAGTCTCTGTGTGCCTGCGTGTGTGGACACGTGTCAGACACGAAGTGAGGGCACACGTGTGTAAGTGCAAATGCTCTGTGTTCTGCCAAGAGGGGGGTGGAAGGGAGCGCCTCATTTTCCTGGGTTGGCAGTTTTGTGGCTCGATGCCTCTGGGAGCCGGGTACTTGCCGCACGTCCTGGTGTTCCTTACAGCCGTTTTGCCTGCAGCGGTCACACAGTTGAAAAATCTGGGTCCATGTGACTGCTCAGAGACTCTGCGAAGGCAAACAAGTAGGACTCGTGGCCATTTTGCAATTCCTGCTCATTAGACATGTCTGGGGCCTTGCGAGTCAGCTCTGAGGATAAATAAGTATAAATATTATATTTGCCTCCAGGTTATCTTTAAAAATGTATTTCCCTCTTCCTCTACCCCGCCCCCAACCCCCACCAACAACTGTCAGTGCCTCCTGAACGCTCCTGGGTGTCAGGAGTACCGTGCTGAGAGTCTAGGGTCCTGAGCAAGTGGCCTGCTTCCCCTGGGCTGTCCCCCATCACCCAGGGCATGGGTAGCCAGAGGTGGCAGGGCACCCCAAGAGCCTCTTGATGCCCCCTAGGTGGGGAGGGGGACGCACATGGCCCCTGTGGTGCAAACAGTCAGCCTTCAAACAACACCACACAAAGAGATGACGGGGGCTTCGTCCTCACCAGTAGGTGTGGCTGGCATGGCCAGGGCCACAAAGGAACTGAGGTCAGAGCCAGGGGCTGGGTATATCAACCCTCAGCTGCCATGATGCCAGCTTAGGATGGACTAAGGTCCCCATGTTGGGGCTAAGGGTGTCCAGGCACCTCCAATTTGTGGGTCACTGGATTTTAAGAAAGCAAAACCTACTCAAATAACTCAAGGAAAAAGGGGGGCGGGGAAGGAGATGGGGATTTTGTGCCCCCATTAACACCCACACCACTGCCACTGTGATCTACTGAACTGGCCGTGTTTTCCTGGTGTTTGGGAACTGGCGTGTTTAGAGAGCGCCCCATGAGAGCCACCAGTGTGAAGTGAGAAGGGGACGGAGGGGTACAGAGCCCCGCTGGGCAGGCTGTGAGCGGCAGAGGCGGCACTGTCACAGGACACCTTCGGCACTTCCCTCCCTCCTCTCCGGGGCTACCGCCAGCATCCGCTCTCTGCCCATAACAGCCTTTCAGTGTGTGAGGAAGAAAACAGACCCTGCATGCATCTCCAGGCTAAGCTGCCTCAGCTCTGCCTCATGGGACAATATTTGCAGTCCCCTCGCTGACCCCAGCTCCCAGCCACTGTCCTCCAAATGAGTCCCATCTGCCAGCGTTGCATAAAATACGGGTCACAGTGGGATCGGCTCAGTGTGGGACCAGAATCGCAGGCCATGGGCTGCCCCAACTACCCTGGGAGAGACTGCCTGTCCTCCCTCCCTGTCGCCTGTCCCAGACTCAAGCCAAGAGACCTTCTTGGGCTCTATATCGGGAAAGGGGTGGCACCACCCCAACGACATGAAAAATGTCCCCAAATGGCATAACAATAATAGCTACCACGTGTTTAATACTTCCTGTGTACCAGGCACTTGACTGATGACTTTGCACACATAATCTTATTTTGTCTTTACTACAATAAAGGTAGTGTTATTTTCATTTTGCAGATGAGGAAACTGAGGCCTAGAGTGGTTGGATAACCATCCTAAAGTCATACACAGGGGAAGAAACAGAGACAGGCCTTGAACCTCGGTCTTTCTCAGCCCAAGGCTGCGATCTTAACCACAGCTCTACACTGCTCATAGGATTTTCATAAAGTGACAGAATCCAGCTGTCTATGTGTCACTCACCACATGGAGACCCGAGCTCCTCCAGAATCCTGTGAAGAGGTGAAGCATCCCTAATCACCGGAACATGACCAGTCTACATCTACTACCTACACCCAGGATCATGCCATTTCACTTTCTGGGCTCCCTGTGGTGTGAACAGAAACCATGGGCTATGTCAAGCCTGGAAAATGGAACTTAGGTTAGTAAGATGAGAAGAAATTCAGTGATGGAAAACCCCTAGAAGGCACCCAATCTAACCCCTTCATTACACAGAGAAACCCATAACTAGAGAAGGGAAGAGGGTTTTCAGTACCACCAAGCTACTTAGAGCTGCAAATGGAAAATGGATTTCATCTCATATACCAACTCTGACCAGTTGGCTGGCTTTGAGCACTGTATTAAGAATTCTAGGGCCATATCTGGGTTCAGTGGGAAGGAATGCTGTAGTTAACCAGCAATGCTCACCATGCTTTCTAGAAGTAATGGTAGCAAGCATGCAAACCCAAGATTAGGTCTCAGGTCTCCTGAATGCAAGTACAGTGCCACACAGGCACAAGCACTCTAGTCAATTATGAAACACTCTAGAAAAGCCTATTCAAGAAAATTATGAAACAAAAGCGTCAAGAAGTGTCTCAGTGGTTTTCTTAGGCACGACATATTTGGTTGCAAGGAACAGAAACCCACTCAAGTTAGCTTAAGTAAATGATAATTAATTGTCAGGATATCACAGGCAATTTCACAGACACTCAAGGACAGGAAACAGCACATCTAGCCCACAGGAGCCCAGAAGTGGAATTGAAACGTCAGGAACAGATGCCATTCTCTTTACCTCTTAAAGCTGCATGTGGCAGAAAATGTTGGCTAACTATTCAATAGCTATACCCCATCCTTCTTCCTTGCTAACAGAATGCAGAGTTTGCTCAGATATCAGGCTATAAAGAGATGAGCCCAAGGGAGCATCATGACTCATCTAAACCAGCCTTGATAATCCTAGTCTCCTTTGTCAATGATTGGTGTATTCCAGTTCTGGGCAATGACATAGAAGGAAAAGTCTGTATGGAGCTTAGTGGAAGAAGGAGACACATGGAGAAGCTTATCCTTCCCTTCCAGCCTTAGATGTGGCCACTTGAGGTTGTTTCCATGTGATTGGTCCAGATTGGTGGGTGTTTCCCTCTGCTCCAATGATCCGTGAGTAGCTCTGAGATCACCTGCTACAGTTGGCTGACCAAGATGAGATCACTCACATTCTGAGGGTAGTAAAATGAAAAGCTGACAAGAAACTTGATGAGACTTGAACCACCAGCTACAGCTTTCCTGGATTTGCCCCATCTTCTCATGTCCCTCTTAAGTGAGAAAATAAATGGGCATATCATTTAAACCTTTTTTAGTAGCTCGGTGGTACTGAAAAGCCTCTTGCCTTCTCTAGGTATGGGTTTCCTTGCATAATGAAGGGGTTGGACTCGGCAAATTTCTAGGGGTTTCCCATCACTGAGTTTCTTCTCATCTTACTAAACCTTTTTTAGTTTAGTCAGTTCTGCTTCATTTTTTTTTTTCTGAGACAGAGTCTCACTCTGTCATCCAGGCTGGAGTACAGTGGCATAAACTCAACCCACTGCAACCTCTGCCTCCCAGGTTCAAGTGATTCTTATGCCTCAGCCTCCCAAGTAGCTGTGACTACAGGTGCCTGCCATCATGCCTGGCTATTTTTTCTTTATTTTTAGTAGAGACAGGGTTTTACCATGTTGACCAGGCTGGTCTCGAACTCCTGACCTCAAGTGATCCACCCGCCTTGGCCTCCCAAAGTGTGGGATCACAGGCGTAAGCCACCGCGCCCAGCCTAATTTGGCTCCTTGACACTACAATATCCTCCATATCTTATTTCATCCTCTCCATGCGTCAAAGTCCTCAACTGTAAAATGTGTAATAATAAAATTGTTCTAAAGATTAAAGGAAATGGTATATATAAAGCACTTAGAATAGTGCCTTGCACAATTGTTAACAAGCTTCACCAGTTACCGTTAGAAATCATTATTATTTATGCTAGCTTAGGTCCAAGACAACCACCATCAATTCCTTCCCTGCCTGTACCACTGCCATTTTCCCCATCGAGAGGTGGAGTCTATTGTTCCCACCCCTTAAGTCTAGGGTAGACTATGACTGCTTGAACCAACAGAATAGGGTAGAATTGACATTATGTCAGTTCCAGGGCTAGCCCTTAAGAAGACTGGCCATTTCTGCTCCCCTTCTTTTTAGACACTTGCTCTTAGGACACTTCCACTTAGAACCCAACTACCATGCAGTAAGAAGCCCAAGCCACATGGAGAGGCCATTTGTAGCTACTCTGCAAACAGCCCTAGCAGAGTTCTCTGTCTATAGACAGTGTCAATTGCTATGATTGGCATCCATCCCAGCTGGGCTTGCAGATGACACCAACCCCAGCTATAGTCTGATTGAAACACTATGAGTGACCCCAAATGAGAAGGACCTAGCCAATTCTAGTCAACCCACAGAACATCAGACATAATAATTAATTGTTGTTATAAGCCACTACGTTTTGGGCTGGTCTGTTATACAGCAAGAGACAACCAAAACGTTATTAATATATTTATTATGTCTGTTTCTCTGCATTCTCCCATAACTGACTTTCATGTGAAGGGCAGTGTGTCCCAGGAGCAGGTGGATAAGCTGGAGCATCTACTTTGGCCCCAGCTCTACATGACTATTCCATTCTAGTGCCCAATACCATCTTACTGATTTAGTCCCTGTGTTTCAGTTCCAAGTGCTAAAAGAATAAATCTGATTGGTCAAATGGAGCTAGGTGCTCACCCCTGGTAAAATCATTTGTGATCAAGAATGAAGGCCATGTGCTCCCCAGTACTATATGGAGTAGGGGTAGGAGGGTTGTGGGTACAGAAGAAATAGTATGTGTCTCTTGCAAGATTTCTCTCAATTCATCTATTTTATGTTGGTTTTTTTCTCAAGCACAACCTAATTATCAAGGTGGCTTCAGGAGCTTCAGCCACTACATGCTCTCAGGTTCAAGTATATGAAAGACAACCACACTGTTTTCTGGTAGCTCCTCCCAAAGTCCTGGGATTCACCATGAACGAATTTGCAATCAAGGAGAAGAGATGCTCTGACTGGGGAGGCCTGGACTATAGACTCTCCTTGTGGAATCTAGAGCTGTTTCCAGGCAAAGGTGAACGGATGTTGGTGTGTGCATGTTGCAAGGGAGGGTACAGGGAGCTAAATAACAAATCCCCACCACGCTCACCAAATACGAGTGGGAATTCCCAGAAACTTCAAGGGGAGGGGGGATGTTCTGAGCAATGAACACTATTCTGATCAATGGAAGGCATAGCTCATTGGTAAACAAGAGATGGCCATCTCCTTAACCTCTTAGTCTTAGGCAAGCATCACCAGTCTCTGTGAGTCTTCTCTTTTCCAGGCTAAACGGTTCTGGCTTCTTCTACCCTTCCTCATAGATCTTAATCACACAGGATCATGGTGGCCAGGCCAGTGGTCACCCCTACGAGGGGCCTTGCTGCCTGGACACCTCTTCAACACTAATTATAGCAAAATAATATCTCTAGAAATCCACACCATCACAGTCAGGCCCACTTGGGGTAAGTTGGAGGCAAGTCTCTATTTTCTTAAGCCATATCCTTAAGCCTTCGTACTTCTAGCTATTTCTCTTTACCTCGGAGTCCTGTTTCTATTAGCATTTCTACTGGTTATAACTGCCCTCCAGTAAGGCAGGTGGAAGGCTTGTCTCCTTCAGAATGACAATTATGTTGCATGAGGTGAAAAGGCATTCTCAGTCCCAGGATGGCTCTGTGGTTTTCTGCCTTGCCCGAAGCAGCCATTTGGGAGGGGGTAGGGAGAAGTGGGCATCAGAAACCCAAACTCTGGGCCTCCGAGTCATCCATCAGGGGCTGATAGTCTCTTCATTGGTGGCCCAGGGCCAGGGCAGTGAGTGGCTTATTTCTATTGCATTACAGTTTGAGCCCATATGCAAACCAGAGGACTCTGTCTATAAATAAGATATTATAGTTAAATCAATATTGATTATTAGGAGTTAGTGTTATATTTAAAGCCATAAAACTGAATAAATATTATGGTGAAAGTGTCCTAAATCTCATGGGCAAAATCACTAAGCAAGACAAAACCACAGGCCTTGGATGGATGGAGCAGTGACTCGGCCTCCCACACCCCAGAGGAGGTGTCAAGCAGATGGCTGTCCCTCGTAGGGTGGGGAGAGGGAAAGGCAATCTGGGGACAATGTAAATGTCTTTCAACCCATTTCTCAGCCACATTCTTGCTTTTGTTCAGGGTCTGTGTTACACATCACTTGGTATATGCTCAGCTGATTTTCACGACTGGTATTAAAAGACTGGTCTATTCAGACTGTCATGATGATTCTATTCATCAATGTAATGACAAATTTATTTTTCTAAGATAATCTTTTTTCTGATTGGAAAGTAACTCATGTTTATTAAAGAAACTATAGAAAGGTGACCAGCCGTGGTGGCTCACACCTGTAATCCCACCACTTTGGGAGGCCAAGGTGGTCAGATCACCTGAAGTCGGGAGTTTGAGACCAGCCTGACCAACATGGAGAAACCCCATCTCTACTAAAAATACAAAATTAGCCAGGTTTGGTGGTGCATGCCTGTAATCCCAGCTACTCGGGAAGCTGAGGCAGGAGAACTGCTTGAACCCAGGAGGCAGAGGTTGCAGTGAGCCAAAATCGCTCCTTTGCACTCCAGCCTGGGCAACAAGAGCGAAACTCTGTCTCAAAAAAAAAAAAAGAAAAGAAACTATAGAAAGGTAAAATAAGCAAAGAGAAGAAAATAAAATTTACCCAGAATTCTACTACGCAGAGATAATCACCATTAGCATCTTGATATACATCCTTCCAGTTATTTTTCTGAGTGTGTCTGTGTGTGTGTGTGTGTGTGTGCGTGTGTGTGTGTGGTCTGTGTGTTTGATATAATTGTTTAATAGGGTTGAAATAGCCAAGCTGTTTTGCAACCTTGACAGATTAATTCTATTATATGTACTGAAATTTATTTAATCAGCCTCTTATTACTACATATTTAGATTGTTTCCAAAACTAATTAAATTACTTTTCCGTTTTGTTCGTTCTTTTAATAAGTGGAACTAAAAGGTGCTTCTCTTTAATAAATAAGCCATTATTTCTTGGTAGTTGATAAGGAGGAATAAAACCTGAGACAGGAACAGGGTCCCTTGTCCAGTAAAACAAAGGAAGTCACTGTATTCCTGACTGTAGTGTATGCCTTGGGGTGGTTCAGAGGCAGAAGCATGGGGTGACGGGCTCCAGTGGAAACCCCAGGTGAGTAAGGCCTCCCCACTCAGCCTCTGCCACACCTCTGCTCGCCTCACAGAGCCTGGAGTCCTCTCGAGGCCCTGTGCTGTACCATCACAGCACTAACTGCTCCATCTGGAAAAGGAGGGGTGCCCTCCTCACTAGTGAGCACTGGTTGGGAATAACCACCGTTGCATAGAGCTTTGGCAGAAGAGTAATTCCTGTGTCTACTGCCCGCTATTCCACACCAACCATGCACATAAAGAGGGCGCTAGCCTTCACCTGTCTGCGGAGATTGGGGAAGACAGGACCTAAAGTCAGCCAGCCAGTCACTGTCTCCTGGGAAGCTGAATCCTGAGCAAAGGCGCAAGGATCACGGCCATTTGGAGGCTAACTTGAACGGTGGCAGAGCCTGATCCTGCTGAGAACCAGTTTCTCAGCTTCCTGCTTCCTGAATCCAGACTGCCAAGGCTTCCTCAATCCCGGCCTTTCACAGGTGTGAGTTCCTAGCCTCCTGTTAAGTACTGTATTAATCAGGGTTCTATGGAGGGTGAAAACCCCCCACAATCAGTCATCTGCAAACTGGAGACCCAGGAAAGCCAATGGTGTAAATTCCAGACCAAGTCCACAAGCCTGAGAACCAGGAGTGCCAATGCAAGTCCCAGTCCAACAGCATGAGAAGACCGATGTCTCTGCTCAAGCAGATGGGCAGAGAGAGCCAACTCAGCCTTCCTCTGCCTTTTCGTTCTACTCAGGCCCTCAACAGATGAGATGAGGCCCACCCACACTGGGAAGGGTGCTCTGCTCTACTCTGTCCACCAATGCAAATACTAATCTCCTCAGGAAATACTCTCTCAGACACACCCAGAAATAATGTTAACCAGATATCTGGGCATCCTGTGGCCAGTAGAGATGACACATCAAAATAACCATCACAATTGGTGGTGCTGGGTTAGTTCTGTTGCTTGCAGACAAGAATCCTAACAGAAATCTACTTCCTCCCCACTCCCCTCACTCATCTTTCAAAGCTCAAGTTAAATGTCATCTCCTCTCTGAAGCCATCCCCAAGTCCCCTAAAGGTAATCAATATTACCTTTCTGCCTCACTTCCACAGCCCTTTGCTTTATAACTCTTAGAGCACTTATTTTATCCTGCCTATCATTTCAAGTAATTTTTAACCTGACGTAGAGCCGAAGTTGTGTCTTATACTGTAATTATAGGAGCTTGTTGAAAGGAGCTTATGGGAATAAATGGATATGCATATATATATATATATATGAATAGGTATAGCACACTTTGTGTTCAGCCATCAACTGATTAACCAGTGTTAACAAGGACACTGGTTATTGTTCAGTATTTAGTGAAAATGAAAAGTCACAACCTTTCCATCTTCTACAGATGTGAACAAAGTATTTCCGGTCAGGATACATGAACATGAAGTTGTCAGTGTTTCCTAGTGCTTTATATTTGCATTCGCTGTGAGCTGGTGCACCTGGCTACTGTTAGACCCTAATTATTCCTCGGTGACTCTATATTAGGCTTCACAAACTGGCCACCTGTGGGCCAAATGCATCCTGGAACTCTTGTTTGTCCCACATTGGTATTTTTGTTTAATTTACTTAGTTGCCAACATTTAAAAATCAGGAGATCTCCCATAAAATTGCAGATTTCTGACTTCTCTTGAAAACTCAGAAGACCTGGCAACACCAGGTTCAACTTCCCAAACGTCAACAATAGGCTGGAGCTAAGCAGTGGCTACTCTTCCTCCCCTGACTCCCTTGGGATGGAGCATGAACTCTCATGCTGACCGCAGCCCCCACAAAGCCCACTTCACTCATGCCCTACCTGGTCCCTGAACATATTACTACCCTTGATCTCCACTTGCAAAGGTTGATCATTAAGGGTGAAAAGATGGCTTCAGTGTTTCCAGAATATCATAGTCAGGAAAAGGCGTATCTAGAGAATCCTGGGAAACTACCCTCCTCACTCCATTCCCACCATCCCTCATGGAGGATTTACCTGCTTCTGCAAAACTAAAACAAAGTTCTTCTTTTCCCCTAAAGCCTCCAGAGACACAAATTCATCCTTCCTAACAGACCAGAGTGGAGAATTCTAGCACCCAAAGTCTCCAAAGCCCAAAATGGAGTCAGAAGTCAAGGCCAGACCTTTCCATCCTGCCACAACCCAGTGAGATAGAATTAATTTGCCCCAATATACAATGAAGAAAGTGAAGCCCAGAGAAGTTAAATGATTTGCCCAAGGTTACATAGCTGAAAAGTAGCCCATGTGGGACTCGTGCCTGCTGCTCTAACCACTGCCTGGAGGCATCTGGACTCAGCCAGGCTGGGGAGGGGCAGAGCCTATAGGTGATCGTATGACTCTCAGCCTTCCAGGCAGTGTCCGGGAATCTGCGGCTCCATGTGGGAGCAGCTCCTGGCTAACGCAGGGCAACCAAGATTAGGGCTTTAGCTCTAAGGACAAAGAGCACTTGGGAGTGGGAGGATGACCCAACTCTCTCCCTGATGGCTCAGTTCATGATGCGGTCCACCCCCGGTTCAACCCCAGGCCAGATGCCTCTGGGCAAGACAAGTGTGGCGCTAGAACCTTTCTGTGCCAGGGTGTCAGAGGAGGAGAGGGCGAAAGAGATGGAATTCTTGTTCAGGGCTTGCTCTTTTTTCTTTTCATAGGGAGGGAGAAGGGTAAGGTTTTGAGGAGACATCCTTGCCTCCTGTTTCTCTCACACCCCACCATTCAGTCCATCCACAGACTGATGGCATCGCCTCCAAAACAAATCCTGACCCTACCACATCCCTTCCTGTCCTAGTTTCACAACTTCCTTCTAGTCACACAACTACAGTGGCCCCTGTCTCCCTGCCTCCGCACTTGACCTCATGCAACCCATTCTCAGCACATAGTACAAGCTTTTTTTTGCTTTGTTTTCCTTTCTTTTCTTGATTTTTAATTGAGATAGAGTCTCATTCTGTCACCCAGGCTGGAGTGTAGTAGCAGGATCTCAACTCACTGCAATCTCTGCCTCCCGGGTTCTAGTGATTCTGCTGCCTCAGCCTCTGAGTAGCTGGCGCATGCCACCCTGCCAGGCTAAATTTTTGTATTTTTAGTAGATACAGGATTTCACCATGTTGGCCAGCCTGGTCTCGAACTCCTGGCCTCAAGTGATCCACCCACCTTGGCCTTCCAAAGTGCTGGAATTACAGGTGTAAACCACTGTGCCCAGCCCAAGCCTTCTAAAATGTAAATCAGAACTCATCTGCTTAAAATCCTCTCAAAGGCTTCTCATTACCCTCAGAATACAATCTAAATTATCTACCATGGCTTACAGAGTCCAGTATGTTGTGGCCTTTACCTGCCTCTTGAAATGCACTTCCTGCTGGTCTTCTCCATACACACCAGCAGCTCCAACAGCCTTTTTCTGTTCCTTGAACCCAGCCAAGCTAATTCCCACCTCAAGTCCTCCTCACCAGCTGTTCCCTCTGCTTGGAATGCTCTTTCACCCATCTTTGCATGGCTGCTCCTTCTGGATCTCAGCTCAAACGTCACCTCTCCAGACAGCCCTTCCTGACCTTCAATCTAGAGGAGTTTGCCTCCAGTCACTTTCACTCACATTATCCAATTTTACTTTCTTCACAGGACTAACATTATCTAAAATTATCTTATCTAAGTGTTTTATCTATTAAAGCTCTCTCTGTACTAAGAATCTGAGCCCATGAGAGCTGAGCCAATGTCTTGTCTTGTTCAATACCATTTCCCCCAGAGAGTGGCACATAGTAATATGCAATAAATAGTTGTTAAATTAATTAACTAATTAATTATCCAGGTGAGAGATGACAGGTACATAAAGTAAGGCAGTTGCATCAAGAGTGAAATGGAAAGAATAAATGTGAGAGGGATTTCAGAACCAGAATCAATAGCGCCAATTCTAAAGAGGAGATGGGACAGCAGGAGCCTCGGGCTTGAACAGGTGGTGAAATAAGTCATCAATATTGGTCACGTATGGGGAGGGGACAATCATGAATTCAGTTTTGAAAAGTTGATTTGCAAAGTACCTGAGCGACTTCCAGATGACGTCTGGTTGTACTTTGAGGAAAAGATTTAGGATGCTGGTTGAGATCTGAGGAAATCCTGGGGGAATAAGCGGTAAACAGCTGGAGCTATGGCTTGATCCTACGTGCAGTAAAAGGAGGGTCTAAGGTGAAACCCAAGACAACCCAAAATTGAACAAGACAGGTGGAGCAGAACCAGAAAAGGCTCCTGAGAAGGCATGCCTGGAGAGATGGAAGAGCAGAAGGAGTGTTGCTAGGGGGCAAACCTTTCAAGAAGGGAGGGCTCAACAGTTTCAAAAGGCAGGAGAAAGTCTGAAGGTACAACTAGCAAGTACTGACCTTCCAATTTGGGGACCACTAGGGACCTCCTTGGAACAATCTCCATGGTGGCCTCTGGATGGACACCAGATTGGAGTAGGTTGAGGAGTGAATAGGGGGGGAAGGACATGGACACAGTCATGGAGTAGAAACTCATCTGGTCAGTCTGGCCGTGAATGAAAGGTCAAAGACATGTTGATAGGCAGGGAGGACAAGTGATCAAAGAGTGATTTTTTTTTAATTGGGAAAGACTGCCATCTATGTAGCCCAAATTTTGATTGTATGCTAGTCTATAGCATGGTTTAACTTCTTTCCTAAAGGGTTGCTAATGACCATACAAATCACCAAATATAGTGTGTTCTAGAACCTCAGCATCATTTATGGTATGAATGAATGTTGAAATTGCCCAAAAAAAGAAACCCTTGAGCCAGGTACCAAATTCCTCCACCAACCTAGGAGAGTAAAAGAAGAAATGACTGTGAGAAAGAGATGTATTGAGTGATGTAGTAGATAATATGTCTCTCAAATCTTTGGTGGGATGGGAGATGTCGGTGATATGGGCTCAGCTTTAATGGTCTTTGAATCCCCCTGCATGGCTCTGATAAAAAGAAGCTGAGTAAAACAATGTAATAATAACAACAAAAAGACCTGGCCCTGGAACCTTTATCTGGATTCTACTTCCAGCTGTACCACCAGCTGTGTGACCGCCCTTTGGGCCTCAGTTTCTCCATCTGCTCTTTGGGGACATTGATTTAGACCTTCCCTGAGAAACTGCCACCTCTGACACCATCCCTGAAACCAGTCAGCCTGGATTTATATCCCAGCTCTGCTATTTTCTACCTGTGTGACCTTAGATGAGATACTTAACTTTTCTGTGCCTCGGTTTCCACATTTTTTAAATAGTGCTAATAATTGCCCTACCTCAAAGAGCTGTGAGGATAAAATGACAATTAATAAATGTAATACTCTTCAGATAGTGCTGGGTACCTAGAAGGGCACTATGTAGGCTTTGGCTACTGTTATTATAGTAGCCACTCAGTCCAGGGAGCCCCAGAGTTAGTAGATGAAGGATGCTGGCCTCATTTAAAAGGGCAAGAGAGAAGACACTCTAGAACAGAGGTGGGCAAATTTTCCTACACAGAACCAAGTAGTAGATATTTTGGCTTTGTGGGCCCTATGGTTTCTGTTGCAACTACTCACTTCTGCCTTTGTACTATAAAGTAGTTTGCCGGGTGCGGTGGCTGATGCCTGTAATCCCAGCACTTTGGGAGGCCGAGGCAGGGGGATCACCTGAGGTCAGGAGTTCAAGACCAGCCTGGTCAACATGGTGAAACCCCATCTCCACAAAAATACAAAAATTAGCTGGTCATGATGGAGGATGCCTGTAATCCCAGATACTCGAGAGGCTAGGCAGGGAGAATTGCTTGAACCCAGGAGGCAGAGGTTGCAGTGAGCCAAGATCACACCATTGCACTCCAGCCTGGGTGACAGAGCAAGACTCCATCTCAAAAAAAAAAAAGAAAAAGAAAAAGAAAAAAAAGAAAAGAAAAAGAAAGCAGTCACAGATGACATGCAAACGAATGGGCGTGGATGTTTTCCAATAAAACTTTATTTACAAAAATAGGCAGTGAGCTGGATTTGGTCCATAGGCCATAGTTTGCAGACCCTGTTCTAGAACAAATGTCCCTGGAAAGAGGGATAGTGAGTTTTCCTCTCTGGTGGTTAGAACTAAGAAATCCCATGCGTTCCCCATCCAAGCCAGAGCTCTGACCACTCTGGCTGCATATTCACTAAAAAGCAAAGCTCCCAACTCACAGAACAAGCAAATAATAAACGAGTTTTGAAAATAATTAAAATTGAAAATTGATTGTCTGGGCCAAAGCAGATTTATGCAAAGGGTCCCTGCTCCACTGGGAGTGGAAGGAGGGTTTCTAAGCTCTGTGTTGAACAAGCTAAGCATTTTTTCAGATTATTCCCAGCATAATATGCCAAAGGGAATAGGCTCCATTTATTATTTCCTTAAAAAAATCAATGAGCTGAAACATTCCCTCTAGACCTATAATATTTATTTCAATGTTCTGTCAATAAATATAACAAGGTTAGCTTTCTATCAGTTTAGTTGGAAGAATCATTTGAGGGAAGTTCTATTTGTTAAGCTCGATTACAGAAAGCAATCAATAGAGGAAAATTCCCTGGTCACTATAGGCAAGAATTATAGAGCTCAGAAGAGCCATCCCAGGAAGGAGATTGATACTACTGTCCCATAATCCTTCCCTCCTTCCCCCAAAGGTAGGAGATGTGGGTGCAACCTTGAGTTATGGAGTGTCAGGCTGGAGCAGTCCCCATCTGGTGCTGACAGGGAAACTGAGGCCTGGGAGAGAAAAGGAATTATTCAGATCATAGAGTGGCAGAATCAGAACTAAAATCTAGATATTCTAATCTCAGATTTCTCCCAGGCCTTGAGCTATTCGGTTGGCTCAGGTTGGACACAGGATACAGAGACCCTTGGAAAAGGAATGCTTTTCTCTTTCATTTGAATTCAGCTTTGTTGGACAAGGGTTTTCAAAAGATGGACCTGGGTAAGATGGTCTCAGAAAGGTGCTCGAAAATATGCTCTTCTGTGAGTTGGGAATTTCTGAGGGCTTGGAGAGTTGAGGGAGATATTTCACCAATTTACCTTCACCCTCCTATACAACCACACATACCCACACATGGGACACACACTTTCCTGGCTAAGTTGGCAGGTGTGTCTGCTCTCATAGAACTTGAATTTCACCTTTTGGCATTGCTATTGGACTTGGCTAGATAAACCTACTCAATTATACCTCAGTCTTCCACAAGATGAGTCATGGGAAATACAGGATTTGGGGTCAGAAAACTTGACTAGTTGGCTCACCTCTGCCATATTCTTAGCTGGGTAAAGTCATTTCCTCTTCTCCAAGCTTCTTTTTTCCATCTGTAAAATGGGAATAATAATACTGACACTTTTTCATAGATCAGAAGTATAAAGAATGCATGATATTGCTGGAAAAATAAAAACAATTATTACTACGATTATTTAATGGTTAGTAGCATTATTGAATTTTTGGTAGCATTTATTGAATGCTTTCTATACGCCAGCATTGAACTAAGCATCTTACATGCTTTATCACATTTCATTCTCGCAACAACATTATGAGGTGGACAATATAAATATCTTTATTTTACAAACTTGGAAAATAAGGCCTGAAGCTTAAATAACTTGCCCAAGGTCACAAAGCTAGAAAATGGTGGATTGAAGACTGAACCCATGTTATCCAACTCCAAAGCTTATACTTATAACCTCTACAATCAGAAAGATTACAGTAGAATCATGATCTGGAAGGAGGGAATTGCCTTTCCTCTCCACACCCATCTCCCAATCCACCTCACTCAAAAAAGCTAAGTCCCGGGATGCCTGTGGGTCTTCATCTTTCAGCTCCTTCAATATCCAAAGGAGGTTTCAATGAGTCAAGAGCTGTATGGAGACTACCCCAAGACATGCTCATCAGCAAGAGGTCTTCAACCTCAACCAATTCACCCCTCACCTAGAGATTCAATTATCCTAAACAAAAAGTTGTAACAACTCTCCTGATCTGTCACTGAGTTTGGATGTTGCTGGGGAAATTGGAGAGAAGAATTTAAGATGAACAATTATTAATTGAGTTCCTACCATGCCAGGCATTATTCTAGACACTAGAAATACAAATGTATTCCACAGCCTGCTGAGCGTTACTCCCTGGATGTTCCTCAGTATATCCAAAACTAAATTCAATGTCCCACCACCCAGTCACTTAAGCTAGAATCCTGGGAATTTTCAGGCTCTGCCCCACCTCTCACACCACCCAGCACACATCTACTGAGTCCCTACTAAGTCCCAAGTGGCCAATCACCAGGCCCCGGTCATTCTGAGACACCACTATCACCATCTTTAGATATTATATTCTGCAGGCCATGGGGAATTCAGGCTCTAGAGAGACTGTCTGGGTAGCCAAAATCATTCCAGGAGATCCATGAAATAATAAACATTGTAATCCAAATGCATTGGGCATTACTAGCCCCTGAACACCAAGGCAGTCTCATTACTCTGAGAACTTGGAGCCCCCAACTAACTGATAACAAGAAATCCAGTCTTTTGAAGAGCTGTCTTCAACTCTACTTCCTTGCACCTCCCCTACAAGCATATCTCTGAGAATCTCAAGGGCCACCATCATGTTTCCACAAACCAGTCCTTGACCCCCTTCATCACAGTGAAAATCAACTAAATGCCATAGCCTTGGGACTCAGAAGTGTTGCAGGGTTACCACTCTGGGTGGCTCAAACAGAACTGAAACTTGGAGTCTTTGCTATCCTAAAGAGAGAATCATCTCTCTCTATTAGGCTAAGCTAGAGAGGTCTCACCGCAGGGTTCTTGAGCATGATGGAATTTCAATATTCAATGGTAAAATTATTTAATTCATACATATAGCCCTTTCCTCCCAGGAAGCAGCTGCCAGAAAGAGACCTAAGCAGGACTTGCCCTAGAGCCACTGACTGGCCTTAGAGGGGACAAAGAGTGCTCAGACAAACGTCTGTCCATGCACTAAGGCAAAGTTCTGAACAAATTGATCTGAAACAGATCAAGGGAACTCTTGTCCTATTGATTCTGTTCACTATAAAATATCCTGTGTCCACCAACTTCTCTCTCCATCTCTACCACAACCATCACACAAGTCCAAATCACCACCTTCTTATGTCTTAACTACTATAACTGTCACCTAACTTTCTAAATCCATTCCAACCCTTCCAATTCACTCTCCACACAGCCACCAGGGTGATCTTTTTAAAATACAAATCTGATCATGTGCCACCCTTGCTTAAAACCCTTCAATGAATTCCATTGCTCTTATAGCAAAAATTTAAATTTGACTGTCTTCTTGTATTCTCTCAAAAGCGTAGCTCTGGCCATATATTCACATGAACTTGGGTGCAAGAGATAGTTCCCAACAGGCACCAGTAAAGTAGGGAATGGGGAAAGTTCACAGGGAGGGTAGAAAAGTTCTAGACATATTCCTCATTGTCCCCATTATGCAACATCAAACTCAGCTCTGCTCTCTGTATGCTGGTCTACTGGCATAAAGAACCCGAAAGAACTTGGTGAGAATCTTTGTTTTAGGTTCAATAGAATCCTTACTATTTCCCCTAGTGAAAGTGCCTCATCCCTTGGGACCAAGACCTCTAAATCCACAGAGCCTTAAGATTCTAGGATAAGAAACACAAGTTCCCCCAAGTTGGTCCCTGGAAATGATGGTGAAAGGGCAGAATCCCACTTTCGCCCCTTGATCCCTAGATCCATATATTCTAGCCATTGTAACATGACACTACTCAATGGCCATTAGTGTAACATATACACTGCATCCTGGAGAATAGAATTCTAGAATTACAAGTACCATTCTTCAAACTGCCACCTTAACCGAGTTTTTAAGGGATGATTATAACAGGACCAATGCATCCCAACATCATTTGTTCATTGTCATATCTCCTTTGCTGTAAAGTGGGGGGTCTCAATCTGAGAAGATGCTATGTAGAATTCCATGTCACTAATCAATCTGTAAGCCCCTGGGTAGTGGTGCTGGCATAGGTACCATGGGCAAGGAAGACAAACCCATGTCCAGAGTTTTGTCAATCTCAGTAAGGACAAATTGTTGCTTCTTCCAGAGGCAGTTGCCACCAAATTGTTGGTCATTCTCCATAAGGCTCAGTACCATGCTAAGGGTTCGATGTTGGGCCCTGCTGTTGACAAGTCACACATTTAGCAGCTGCATTGGCTAGGTCTGCCTTGGTGAGAGGAAGCCCATGTTGTTGAACCTATGCAGAGCCTCCATCCCTGCCACCATACATGGGACAGCTGAGGACAGAGGCTGGTTGACACTCAATGGACAAGTCTTGTCTTCTAGTTGTCTGATACCTTTTCTACATTGGATGCTTTCTGGTGAGCATTAATATCAGACACAAGAATAAAATGTTGTGTCCATTCCTATAGGGCCATCCATGTTCTTTATCCCCAGACTCCTTAGCATTGATCATTTCATCTTGCTTCTTCCAGGCCCCTGACCAATTAGCCAAGCAATTCGCCATTGCCCAAAACTTTATGTATATACCCATGTCAGACCACTCCTTTCTCCACAAAAAGTTAATGATCTAACTGTACTGCCTAAAGGTCTCCTCTCAACACTGCACTTTAGGGTCACCACTATATTGAACTGACCCATGTTTGAATCAACCCAGGATTTTTCCTCCTCCATTAATTGGTCATGGGAATCTCCTGACAAGAGGATATATGTGAACTGAGAGGAAGATGTTGGTTCAACAAACATAGATGACATGGGAGTCTAACCCACCCGTTCATGCACTTACTCGAGCCTCTGAACCTGTTCAGATCTGACTCAAATGTACCATTTCCTTCATACAATGGATTGCTAATGTGTCTAACCAATCCTGTAACTCAGACATGATAATACCTAGCTCATGATGGCCAGCTGCAGCCATACAATCACTTAATGGTCCATGGTCAGGTGCTCAGTCTCTGCTAGGGCCCAGTAACACCCCAGGAGCAGAGTTTTCAAGCACTGAGTAGTTCTCTACTGAAGAAGGCATAGCCTTGCTCTATAACTCTAAGGATTTCCCCTGTGAGTCTCCTAATAAAGCTTGTCAGACTACAGATACTTCTAACACTATTGGTTTACCAGGGCATATGACACAAGAAATAGGGAAGTTTACACTGCAGCCCAGGCTTGCTGCTGAGTCCTCTTTTGATCTAAGACCCATTCAAAGCTGGCAGCCTCTGGGGTAACTCAATACATGGGTTAGAACACTATTCCTAACTATAAGTATTAACTACCTCAAAACTCCAAATAGGCCTACCAAGAACTATGCCTCTTTCTTTATGGTGAGACATTCAAGGAGCAATACCTCTAAACGCTTGATTAATGCTTCAAGCCCTGAATCTTTGTAAGCTTTATGTCCTCTTGACATGCACGTCTCTTACTACAGCATCCACTCCTTGCCACTTCCTTTTCGTTGGACTTGTTGAGAATGATGCCATCAGTATAGTGGACCAGCATGATGTTTTTGGAATGTCAACACAATCAAAGTCCTTTTAGACCATATTGTGACAAAGAGCAAGAAAATCAACATAGCCCCGAGGCAAGACAGTGAATATATATTGCTATCCTTCCCGTCTGAATACAAACTGCTTCTAATCCTTTTTTCTGATGTGAATTGAAAAGATCAAATACCATGTATCCAATGCTGGAGGCTATGTTGATCTGTTCTAGTAAAGATACCATATCCAGCACAGCAGCTACAATCAGAGCTACCCCTTGTTTTGGTGGTCCACTGGTCATTATCCTTGACCAATCTGGATTTTTAGGTCCCTATCAATAAATTGAATGGAAATGTGGTGGGGAAAACCAGCCCCTAAATCCTTTAAACCTTTGGTGGCAGTGCTAATTTCTACAATGCCACCTAAGATACGGAATTGCTTTGGATTTAATATATTGGCCAAAGAGTTAAGGAGCATTTTTAAAGACCTCAACTTGGGCTTCAGAACCAATATGAAGGTTCTGTCAACAACTAAGTATATCCATGCTAATTACATACTCAGAAACGAGGAAAATCAGCAAAGCTTCAGTGTGGGCATCTATTGAACCCACTGTAAGACAAAGTTAAACCAGGGTTCCCTTATCATCTGCCCTCAATATGCCCAATTCTAATATGGGGGCGATCGTGGCATTTGCATTCCCAGCTGACTCATACTCCACAGCTCTCAAAAAATCTTATTACTCCCTCTTTTCCTCATGTACAGGCACTCTGATAAATAGCTATAAGTCTCTTTGGAGAAGGACTGGGGAGACGTTTATTGCAAACACTTGAAGTGGCTTTGCAGAGTCCTTCCTCAAGGGGACTTGGCCTCCTCCTCAGTCAATGGACTCTGGGTCTGAAAAGGGGCTCAGATCTGGAAAATGGCTAAAGATTCATTATTTTCTATTATGGAAGCTGCCATAGGCCTTGATCTTTTTTGCTCACCTGTTCTTGATCTTCTTTGGTTATATAAGGTAAGTAATACCTTGTGGGCTGCCTATATGTCCAGTTCCTAGGAATATGGTCTGTTAGCTATCAGCACAGATCCTTTGGGTGAAGACCTCTAGCTGCCACTTGACTCTACTGCTTGATGTGGCAAACAAGTCCACCTTTCCTCTATTACTCGCTGGCACCTGGCCTCTGCTATTCTAAAATTCCATCATTCCCATTGTCATTGAGGAGCCCAGTTCCAGTGCAGCATCTCTTACCATCAACCCTACCTGAAGAAGATAGCCACTACTGAGCTCCTCAATAATATTGTATATCCCTAACTAGTGCCTTTCTTATTGCTTTAGTGAGGGGAGTATCCTCTGGACTTTTCTAGAAAACATAGTCAGTAGGTATCATAGTCTCACATCACATCTCTAAGTCTTCTGATTCCTTCCTCAATACTCTACCAGCAATTCCAGCATCCCTCCATCTAATTAACTGCAGGTCCAAGCTTCATGGAGACATCCTGGCAGCATCTTAGCAGTGATTCCAAGTGTCCTTGCCAGACATTAAATCCTTAATCCCAGGCAAGGGTTCCTAGATCAATAAACATTCCCTGATCTAGACTTATATTTCCACCCCCAACCCCGCCCCAGTCTGGGATCCACCTCTACATGGATGCCCCCTGGTTCCTCCTGGTACATGTTGGCAGTTCATTCGGCAATTTTGGTGAATGAGGTATTTCCTCCTGGAACAGGGTCTGTACTTACTTGCTCAAGCTATGCTGAGACCTGACCCCGGTTAGTTTTTCTGCTTCTAAGTGACTTTGCAACTCTCTCCATTAAGAATGGGAGAGCCACAAAATGGAAGGTGCCTGGGTCCCTGATTGCCACTTGGAAGAAAGCCACCGCTTATCAGAACATCTATTTTGGAGACAAAAAATGAACTTTTCTCTGTTAAGATACCAAGATGTTAAACGTTTATCTGTTATAGCAGCTGGCCTTGCCTTAACTAATATAATGTTCTAGTTACCTCCAGGCCTCAGAATCCAGAACAAACTGAACCAAGACTCCAGAAAGAGGAGGAAAATGTCCCCTCCAGCTAAATTCTACCTCATACCTCCTCATTTTCTGCTCCAGAATTCACTTCCTCCCAGGATGACTGAAATTGGAAATGTCATTCCCTTCTAAGAGAAGTCTTACCCCCAACCCACATAAGTGCCATCAAACCCTAAAGCCTTAACAAGCAATAATCGGCATTAGCGCATTTCCTGAAGTCTGAGGTTTTCTGCCTTAATCCTACATACGGGTCCTCACCAGCCCCACAGGTGGGGCTAACTAGGCTAACTGTGCTCAATCTAATTTCTTTGGGCTGACCACAGTCCAAACATTTCAAAAAGTCTCTCCCATGCTGACCTTATTTTACAAAATGATTTTTTAATCAAAGAAGAGGAAAAAGAAGAGAAAGATGAAAAGGAGAAAAAAGAGGAAGAGAGGTAGGAGGTCTGTTTATAAAAGATGCTACTTTGCTATCAGTACCCCACAAATCATCCACGCTGGAGGCCTTAGGAGGTATCTGTTTTGTCAGAGTACAGGCCAGAAAGTAGTACGGTGTCTGAGAAGGAATTCTACTCAGCATCTGGAGAGCAGATTCTGGAGCTGACTCTGCCACTCACTGGCCCTGAGTCTTGTCTACTCTCTGGGTCTTGGTTTTTGCATCTGGAGATAATTCCTATTTCTCAGGCCACAGAGGCTAGAGGTGAGAATAAGAGTAAATAATAGCCCAAAACAGATGGAAATGGATCTACCATCACTGCTTCAGTGCCACAGTCACTATCACTGCCACTGAAACCACTATGGTACCATTCAATCATTCATGCAGCAAATATACATTGCATGTGCTAGGAATACAAGAATAACAAGGAAACCGTGGCCCCTGCTCTCCTAGAGCTTACATTCTAGTGGAAGAAACAAGTGTTCATAACATAATCAAACAAATTAGTATATAATTACAAACTGACATAAATATTCTGAAGGAAAGCAACACATTCTATGAGAGCAAATAAAGAATAAGTTGGCTTAAATGCTTATCCAAGGACATAACATTTGAACTGACATCTGAAGCATACGTAGGAGTTAACCAGGCAAAAATGAGAGGGTGGGGGAAGAACATTCTGAGCAGATGGTATAACAGGTGCCAAGGTTCTGCAATGGGGGAGAGGGACAGGAATGTGTCAGTGAAAGTAAAAGGCCAAAGGGGAGACTGCTGTGAAAGGAGGCTGGAGAGGCAGGCAAGGCTGAATCCTGTGGTCTTAAGAACATATTAAAGGTGTCGATCTTCTTGGTAAGCGCAACGGGAGGCCAGTGAAGAGATTCAGACAGGGGAAGAAATGTGACCAGATTGGTGTTTGAAAAGGATCACGATGGCTCTGGTATGGACAATGAATTGGAGGGAAAAGGAATAGAAGCAAAAAGGCAGTTAGGAGCCCTTTACAGTAATCCAGGAAAGAGATGATGGAGGCTTAGACCATGGGTGTAAAATCAACAGGACTTGGGGGATGGGTGGATAATGGGCTACGAGCAGCTGCTGCTGACATCTTGTGCCCTCCATGTCTCATAAAATTTGCAAGGTTCTTTTGGTTTTGAACAATGGAATCTCATCTTACACAGAGGTTAGATTTTGAAGTCTGTGCATAAGACAAGAATTGCATATAGTCTAAAGTACCCTTGAAAAACTCAAACCACTCATAAAGTACAGTATACATGGGTTTGTTTATACAGCCATGAACAGAAATTTTTAGGCACACTAAAGTTAGAGAGCCACCGAACTAGAATAAAGAAAGCAACAGAAGGAAAGCCCATATGCAAATGTCTGGGCATTCAAATCACTCTGCCTTTAAGACAACTATTCAAATCCCTTGCAGTGAATGAGGGGATTTGGGGGAGGGGGAGGGGAAGGAAAGAAACATACATGTAGGAGGCAGGGGTAGGAATCTTTTTAATGGCCCCACTTTCCTGAATACTTATTCCATTCAGCGTTACTATAACGTCTTTACAACTCTAACACATGTTAATATATTAGTTGTTTATATTAGTTGGACTGCTGATATAGTGTTGGATTCCTACCCCAGTATCTACTCCAATCTCTACTCCTTCTTCCCTGAAGGTGAGTTATTTCCCCAGAGCCCTGCCTCTATCCCACTCCAGATATATCTAAATGCTAAGATGAGCTCAAGATGAGTCAGGGCCCTTGTATCACACAGGATAGGTTCAGTCATGCTGCCATAACAAACAACCCCTTAATCTTAGCAGCTTCAAACAGCAAATACTATTTCTCACTCGTGCCACTTGTGCATCGTGGGTTGGCGGGGCTCCGCTCCATGTATTCTCACTTAACTGATGGAGTAGACACCATCTCGAACACTGCCAGTCTCCAAGGCAGAGGCAAAGAGCTCTGAAGGGCTTCACGCAGCAATTAAATGCCCATACATGGCACAAGTCACTTCCATTCACAACTCATTGGCCAGAAGTAATCACTAGGCTTCACCCAACCACAAGAGGGCCAAGAAGTGCAATCTTTCCATGTGTTCAGCAGGTGCATCGCCAGAAATATTTGACAAACAATACTAATGACTTCCACATGCTCTAAATGTACAATGACAAGAGAGAGAAGAGACAAGCTTTAATTATTCAGCCTGTGTTTGGTTCTGGGGCCCTGGCCCTGGGTAACGATGTGGCCAAATAAAATGTGCCCCACTCATGCCCCAGGGGCAGAGTCTGTGCCCAGAAATAGACTCCAGACAGCATTTGAACTGCTATCTTGGAAATTAAAGCAATGTCCCCATAGAGGCAGCTGGCAGCCTGTAGCTTGGCTTCACTACCTCTTTACCCCCTGCCCAGGATCTATGGGGACCAAACACAGAATGAGGAATATTAGGGCTGGAGCTCACTCTGTCACCAGAAATCTCTGACCGCTCCTGGAAGTGCGTGGGCTAGGGACAACGTTATACAGATGAATCCCTGCCCTCAGGGAGCTCCCAGTATCACGGTGTTACATGCTGGGGTAGATAGTTTCCAATGGTCTTTAACTACTCCCTCTCATCCCTAGATGGAAGTGATGCTCCTCCCATCAGCAGGTGGAGCTTATTTCCCCTCCCCTTGAATCTGGCAGGCCTGTTACTTGCCTTGACCAAGAGAGTGTGACAGAAGTGAGGTTGTAAACCTTATAAGCCCCATCCCTAAGAGAAGCAGCCATTTCCACTTTCTCCCTCAGGGAACCCAGCTACCATAACGTAAGGAAGCCCAAGCCAGACTAGGGAATGATTAAAGGCCATGTGGACAGATGTCCTGGAGGATGAGCAGCCATCCTGGACATTCCAGCTACAGTGGAGCTCCCAGGTGAGTGCAGACACATGAGTGGCCTAAGCTACACCGGGTGATGCAGAACTGCCCGACTGAGGTCAGTCAACCCATAAAATCATGGAAAAAAAATGTAGCATTATTTTAAATCACCACATTTAGGGATGGTTTGTTACACAGCAACAGATAGCTGAAAAATATGTAATATCAAATATATATGCACGATTCTGAGAGAGCCCAGAGAAAGAAAATCTACGAATGCTTAAAGAGGTATTTTCTCTGGAAATAGACTTTGAAACACAGGTGCACGAGGTTCATTGCAGCAGGAGGGTTGCTCTGCAGAGATCTGCCTATAAAGATGGAGGAAGCCAGGATTGGCCCAGTAATATGGTTGCAACTTAAACCTCACCTATGAGAAGCTCTGAAGGTAGGAAGGAAATTCAAGGTTGTCCCAAACTGAGGGAAAGGAGGCAGGCGTTTGAATCCTTCTCAGCCACCGTTAGCTGTGGGCTGGTCCTGGAGGGGGCATAACCCTAGGGAAGGCAGCTTCTAAGCAGGGCAGAGATGTGGTGAGATATCTGAAAAGATCCCTGTAACAGCAACATGGAAAATAGAGCCGCAGGGTGGAAACCAGAGGTGGCAAGCCTGTCAATGATACAAGAAAGAAATGAAGTTAAACTCCCGGCTCCTGCTGGTATTCACTGGCTGCATCCTGCAGTGACTTCCTCCCTTAGCAGCCAGGTTAGGTTGCAGCTTAACCCAAGTTATTGGTCTGGTTGCTGGAAGAGGAGGTGGGAGACCATATGCTGGGGCAGGAACTGGGGGAGGGTGCATGATGCATGGCATCTTGTAAGGTAGAGGCCTTTGCATCATCCTCAAGCCCGGGTGTATTAGGGTTTTCTAGAGGGACAGAACTCATAGGATAGGTATAGATATAGATATAGATACAGAGACTGATATAGATGTAGATATAGATATAGATACATAAAGGGGAGTTTATTAAGTATTAACTTACATGATCACAAGGTGCCACAATAGGCTGTCTGCAAGCTGAGGAGCAAGGAGAACCAGTCCGAGTCCCAAACTGAACTTAGAGTCCAATGCTCTAGGGCAGAAAGCATCCAGCATGGGAGAAAGATGTAGGCTGGGAGGCTAGGCCAGTCTCTTTCACATTTTTCTGCCTGCTTTATAATCGCTAGCAGTTGATTAGACGGTGCCCACCCAATTAAAGGAGGGTCTATGTTTCCCAGCCCACTGACTCCAAAGTTAATCTCCTTTGGCAACACCCTCACAGATACACCCAGGATCAATACTTTCTAGCCTTCAATCAAGTTGACACTCAGTATTAACCATCACAAGTCCACCCCTTGTCAACTTGAACCCCTACACATCTCCTGAGATCATACATAATCTTCAAATAAAGACAATAAGGTCATAATTATGCCTAATATAATACAACTGTCCCTCTTACAACCAGAAACACAACAATCCCCAAATACTATTACATAAAGTTAATAATACTTAAATGCTGATATGAAGTCAATAAATCTTACATCACATGATAAAGGAAAAAGGAAATAAAATGAAGATATTTTCTTAGTACAAGTGTACACATCCACAAACATGTTTTTAACAAAAGAAGGAGGAAATACTCATGACAATCACCATCCTCATTTCTGCAGCTGGTCACGCGGTTGTAGCTGGTATTGAAGACTACCTTCCTCTACTACTAATTCTGTATTCCCTTTGCCTTCAGCAAGCACCTCAGCAGGTCGTGGGGGTTTTTTCCTGGTGGAGTGACCCAAACCTTCATTTCTGATGGGTCTGGGCCATTTGTAGTCCTGCCTGGATTGGGCTGTTATAGTTTTCCATTGACCTTAATCACAGGGCATGGTAATACTAAGAGACATCCTAATGGTCTCCTGTGTTTCATGCATACTCTTCCTTACCTCCTTTGTAGAGTAGTAGACTGATTTCATCTTGATAGTCCGGGTAAATCACCCCAGCTAACACTGTAACTTCCTTCTTAGCCTGTTGACTTAAAGGTAGGAGGCGCCCAAAGTGTGCAGGTGGTGATCTTAACTTCCAGTTGAATGGAATCATTGCTGTGTCTCCCGGTGGCAGCATTCCTCCCTCTGGAACTAAGACCTCTAGGCCAGCAGAACATAATGTCACAGGAACAGGAAGCAAAACTTTTGCTCATGGATCTCTAGGGGTGATGGTGAGTCATGCCACTTCCACTTCCACCCCTTAATTCCTGGACCCTCCTGGCTATGGGAGAAACAGTAACAGATATTGGACCCTGATTCAGAGCATACACTGCCTTCTGGAGAACTTTACTGCAGCCCTGCAAAGTATTGTCACCTAGTTGGCATTGTAATTGTGACTTCAAAAGGCCATTCCACCGTTCTGTCGATCCAGCTGCTTCAGGATGATGGGGAACATGGTAAGTCCAGTGAATTCCGTGAGCATGAGCCCACTGCCATACTTCTTTAGCCATAAAGTGTGTGCCTTGGTCAGAGGCAATGCTATGTGGAATACCATGATAGTGGATAAGGCGTTCCATGGGTCCACGGATGGTAGTCTTGGCAGAAGCATTGCATGCAGGATAGGCTAATCTATATTCTGAGTGTCTATGCCGGTGAGGACAAACCTATGCCCTTTCCATGATGGAAGAGGTCCAATGTAGTCAACCTGCCACCAGGTTGATCACCCTGAGGAATGGTGCTATATCGAGGGCTCGGTGTTGGTCTCTGTTGCTGGCAAATTGGGCACTCAGCAGTGGCTGTAGCCAGGTCAGCCTTGGTGAGTGGAAGACCCTGTTGCTGAGCCCATGAATAACCTCCATCCCTGCCACCATGGCCACTTTGTTCATGGGCCCATTGGGCAATGATCGGGGTGGCTGGGGAAAGAAGCTGAGTGGTGTCCACAGAATGGGTCATCTTATCCACTTGATTATTAAAATCCTTCTCTACTGAGGTCACCCATTGGTGAGCACTCACATGGGATACAAATATCTTCAGGGTTTTTCACCACTCAGAGAGGTCCATCCACATACCTCTTCCCCAGATTTATTTATCACCAATTTTCCAAGCATGCTTCTTCCAACTCCCTGACCATCCAACCAAACCATTGCCTACAGTCTCCATGAATTAGCATATAATTGCACATCTGGTCATTTCTCCTTCCATGCAAAGTGCACAACCAGGTGCACTGCTCAAAGTTCTGCCCACTGAGAAGATTTCCCTTCACCGCTGTCCTTCAGGGATGTCCTAGAAAGGGGCGAAATTGCTGAAGCTGTCCACTTTCGGGTGGTGCCTGCATATTGTGCAGAACCATCTGTTAACCAAACCCTAATCTTCTCTTCTGTCAACTGATCATAGGGAACTCCCCATGAGGCCATCAGTGCAGCCTGGGGGAGAGAAGGCAGGGTGGCAGGAGTGGAGACCATGGGTATTTGAGCCACTTCCTCATGTAACTTACTTGTGCCTTCAGGAACTGCTCAAGACCGATCACATATATACCACTTCCATTTGATGATGGAATGCTGCTGTGCACGACCCATTTTATGGCTCCATGGGTCAGAAAGCACCCAGTTCATGATAGGCAGTTCAGGTCCCATGGTGACTTGATGTTCCATAGTCAAACGTTCAATTTCCATCAAAGCCCAGTAACAGGCCAAGAGCTGTCTGTCAAAAGGAGAGTAGTTATCTGAAGAAGATGGCAGGGCTTTGCTCCAAGTTCCTAGAGGCTTCCTCTGTGATTCACCTATGGGGGTCTGCCAAAGGCTCCAAACAGCATCCCTATCTGCCACTAACACCTGGAGCACCATTGGATCTGCTGGGTCCTACGGTCCAAGTGGCAAAGTAGCTTGCACAGCAGCCTGGAACTATTGCAGAGCCTTCTCCTGTTCTGGACCCCACTCAAAACTGGCAGCCTTTCAGGTCACTCAATAAATGGGCTGGAGTAACATACCCAAACGAGGAATGTGTTGCCTCCAAAATCCAAATAGGCCCACTAGGCATTGTGCCTCTTTCTTGGCTATAGGAGGGGCCAAATGCAGTAACTTATCCTTCACCTTAGAAGGAATATCTCGACAGGCCCCACACTACTGGACCCCTAGAAATTTTCCTGAGGTAGAAGATCCTTGAATTTTAGTCGGATTTATTTCCCATCCTGGGGCACATAAATGTCTCACCAATAAGTCCAGTGTGTTTGCTACTTCTTGGTCACTGGATCCAATCAGCATAACATCATCAATGTAATGGACCAGTGTGATATCTTGCGGAAGCAAAACAGCAATCAAGGTCTCTCCGAATAAGATTATGACACAAAGCGGGAAAGTTGATATACCCTTGAGATAAGACAGTAAAGGCATATTCCTGGCCTTGCCAGCTGAAGGCAAATTGCTTCTGTTGGGCCTTATGGACAGGAATGGAGAAAGGCGTTTTCCGAGTCAATGGCTGCATACCAGGTACCAGGAGGTGTGTTAATTTGTTCAAGTGATGAAACCACATCTGGTACAGCAGCTGCAACTGGAGTCACCACTTGGTTAAATTTAATCCACTGTCATTCTCCAAGATCCATCTGTCTTCTGCACAAGTCACATGGGAGAACTGAATGGGCATGTGTTGGGAATCCCCACCCCTATGTCTTTCAAGTCCTTGATGGTGGCACTAATCTCTGCAATCCCTCCAGGGATGTGATATTGTTTTTTCATTTACTATTTTTCTAGGTAGAGGCTGCTCTAATGGCTTCCATTTGGCCTTTCCCATCATAATAGCCCTCACCCTACCAGACATGCAGCCAACGTGGGGGTTCTGCTAGCTGCTAAGTATATCTATGCCAATTATGCATGCTGGCACTGAGGAAATGACTACAGGATGAGTCCGGAAAACTACTGGACCCACTGTAAGTCAGACCTGAGCTAAAACTCCATTAATAACCTGACCTCCACAAGCCCCTACTTTAACTGGAGGACCACAGTGATGTTTTGAGTCCCCCAGAATCAATGTCAGCTCAGAGCCAGTGTCCAGTAGTCCCCGAAATGTCTGATCATTTCCCTTTCCCCAGTGCACAGTCATCCTGGTAAAAGGCTGGATATCTCCTTGGGGAAGGATGGGAGAAAGATTCACTGCATAAATTATCAGTAATGTAGTGGGGTCCTTCCTCAAGGGGACCCTGCCTCCCCTTCATTCAAGGGGTTCCAGGTCTGTAAACTGGCTCATGTCTGGAAAATGATTAAGGGACTGTGATTCTCTGTTTTTATAATTCAAATTAGTCTTTTGTCCATTCAACCAGGAAGTTTTCTGCTTGTATAAATTAAGTAGGAATGCAGTAGGCTTCCTATCAATTCCACTTATAGGAATACTATGATTAATTAGCCAATGCCAGAGCTCTACATGAGTCAGACTATTCTGATTGCCTCTTTGCCTCTGCTGCCCATTATGGTAGCTATGCCCACCTTGCCTTTGATGGTTGAGTGCTGCCACTTGGCCCATGCCACCTCGGGATCCAATTATTCCCATTGAATTTAAATTTTGTAGTTGAGTGACTGTGGTTCCCACTGTTAGATCTGATGTACAGAGAAGAGAAATTACAGGACTCTTCAAAGATGCAGGTGCTGCCCTCACAAATCTGTTTCACAAGGTATTGGTCAAGGGTATCTCTTCTGGACCCTCCCAGCTGGGATGAGTAGGTCTAAAGTGACTAATCCACTCCACCATCCCAATCTTCCTAAGCCTTTGGATCCCTTCCTCTACATTAAACCAAGGGAGATCACACATTTCCAGTTCACTCACAGTGGGCCGTCTTTTAATCCATATTTCAGCTAACCAAACAAATAAACTATTAGAACCTTTTTTTAACTCCCCAAGCAGCAACATTAAAAGCAGAGTCCCTACTTAGTGGGCCCAAATCAATGAATTCAGCCTGATCCAACTCTATGTTCTTTCCATCATTATCTCATACTCTTAATATCCATTCCCACGCCTGTTCTCCAGATTGCTGTCTATATAAATTAGAGAACTCCCCCTTTTGAGTGTAGCACACCTGCTCATGGATCATACTCTCAACCTTACCTTCAGGGGCCTGCTGGGACTTTATTCTAGTAATATGTCTAGAAGCAAACAGGGGTGTTGGGGGTGGCTCCTGAGGAGAATCAACATTATTTTGCCTGGCAACTGCCTCAGGGGAGGCCGTCACTGTTGTCTCAGGCTGTGCAGGGTTTATCTCCTCAGGCAAAGGTGGAAAGGCTGATGGCAGCATGGGTCCAGGAGGGGATGTTGCCACTACTGGGGATGTTCCTTCTGTCAAAAAAGGTTCATCAGAGTTTACAAACTCAGTGTCTCCAGCTTCATCAGGGAACTCCCACACATCCCCATTCCAAGTTCCAGGGTCCCATTCTTTTCCAGTCAATGCCCTCACTTTAACAGTAGACACCTGGTGAGGCTATGCATGCACCTTTCATTACTTGTCAGCCACTCACATGATAAGAGCTTGTGTCTCTTTTTCCACAATTTCAGCTCTTTCTCTACAGGAGATAAGACTCTCACTCAGGGCAGTCTTAGCAGATTTGAGGCTCAATATCTGCTTCTGAAGTCAGGAGACAAAATTCTTGAGTTCATAATTTTCTTTCATCACTTTGTCCACTAAACTTAGGAGCAACCAACCAGCTTCATTATGTTCTTTGGTTCTCTACATATGGTCAAAGGTATTATGTATAGAATCACTAAACTCCTTGCCTCTCATGAGCAGCAAATCAGGAGTGTCAAATGCATTTATTTGCATAACTCTCTAAACAGTTCACACCAAGGACTATCAGTGTTCTCCATACTATTATAAGTAGAGTCTTTAGCATTTTGAGGTCAAATCATATTAAGCAGCCAACTCCGGAAACCCCAAAACCAATGAAAGAACTCCATCCTTAATATTCTGTTCCTCTAGAACCCACTCCTGGCTCCAGAATCTGTATTAGTCAGTGTTCTCTAGAGGGATAGAATCAATAGTATACATATATATGAATTTATTAAGTATTAACTTACATGATCACAAGGTCCTACAATAGGCTGTCTGCAGGCTGAGGAGCAAGAACAACCAGTCTGAGTCCCAAAACTGAAGACCTTGGAGCCTGATGTTTAAGGGCAGGAAGCATCCACCACAGGAGAAAGATACAGGCTGGGAGGCTAGGCCACTCTCTCCTTTTCACATTTTTCTGCCCGCTTTATATTTGCTGGCAGCTGATTAGATGGTGCCCACCCAATTAAGGATGGGTCTGCCTTTCCCAGCCCACTGACTCCATTGTTAATCTTCTTTGGCAACACCCTCACAGACACACCCAGGATCAATACTTTGTATCCTTCAATCCAATCAAGTTGACACTCAGTAAACCATCACACCAGGAAAGCTCTAGCCTTTCACAGGAAGGCAAAGGACACTCTGGCCTCAAAGGACTCAGGGTGACCTAGAGTTTCAAGGCATTCAAGGGAATCCATACAGATGCCCCTGTCCTAAGTGTCAGAGCCCCCAGTCAAGCCCTGATCAATCAAACAGAGCTGACAGGCTATGTTGAGAATTCAGTTTTCTTTGGAAATCTGCTGCTCTTACAATTCATTCCTGGGCCAAACCTCAGTTTATTCTGCCTTCCAGCTGCAGAAGAAAACCTCTTTATCTGATGGCAAGGAGGCCCTCTGGCTTTCACACTTCACCTTAAATTGGTGATTAATCACTCTCAGCATTTCATTGTCTTTTTCCAATGCCTTGCTTGCCCCCAGCAACAATCATCTAATTCCATAGATTTTATAATTATCACTCCTCTGAGCCTCTCCAATGTCTGAGAGAGTACACCCAATAGTACTTTCCCTTTCACAAGTATCCCATTCCACTTCCCCATCAGTGAAAGTTTTAACAATTGCACTGCTAGAACATGTCAGGGGCTATCAGTACCTCCACCCACCACCAGTGATGGGGTTCTTATTACCAACTGGCCGGTGGATGATCCAGCTCCAAAATCCCATTTTAGAGTCCGTTTCCTAGGAACCACTTCTAGCACCAACTGTAGTAGTAGGTCAGGTTCCCTAGAAATAGATCAAAGATGGAGATTTGCATGCAGAAGACTTATTGGAGAATGATCTTGGGCACGACACCAGCAAAGAGGAAGGGAAGCCAGGCTAGGCAGAGAGAGAAGTTGAACTCTGATGTATTGACAATGGAGGTAAATCTGGGCTGACCAAGGGCTGGTAAAAAGTGCTAGAGCAACTAGGACTCTTCAGAGATGCCCCAAAATGAAGCAAGAGTTATCAGTTATTGAATTTGAACTATCTCCAGGGAGGTGTTGTACCCTTTGGGAAGTAGTGTAACCCTTGGGAGGTGGCATAACACTTGGGAGAGGCAGTTCCATGTGGCCAAAGGCAGTTCTTGGGAAAAGAGTCAGAATATTGTTGGCCACAGATGCTCTCATTGACTGGGAGAACAGAGTGCCTCAGCGAGTCCTTTTGCAGGAAAGCTAGGGAGACATACCATGGTATTCACTATTCCCAAATCAGGGAAGTAAAGATGGAGAGTGGTGGTCAGTATTGTTGCTGAGGTCAAGTAAGCAACCACTGGACTTGACAACAAGGAAGTCACTGGATATTGGGAAGTGAGTTCATTCAGAGGAGCAATGGGGAAGAAGCCCATGCAAGAGGTAAAGAGTGAGCAGAAGATAGGAAGGAAAGATGGCTCTTTTGACCCTGCTAATGACTGGCTTCCTATATAGGCCTACTACCTAGGACCAGTTATCCTTTAGGAATGCACAGCTTTGAATTAGCTTGCATTAGCTCTATGCAATCATGTGTGCAGACACACGTACACACACAGGTACATGTTGAGCTGTCCCAAGGCAAGGATTCCAGTCAGAGGCTTGTAAGCAGACCTCTGTCCTCATTAACCAATAATGACCTCTGCAGATCAGACTTCCGTACACCACCTATCCCTGTACACCTGGAAAGTCAAGATTTCCCAGCTGGAGTTTTGGCTTTGTCTTCAAGTCTGATAAGAATCCTGGCAGCAACCCAAAGCAAGGAGAGCCCAAGGTACTAACAACATTAACAACGAGTTAATATTCAGTGACTATCAGCTTTGTCCCAAGCACCTGCAAGGTGCTTTGCAAACATTAGTTCACTTCATCCTCCTAAAACCCTGTGAGATGGGTACTTCTATTATTCCATTTTACTGATGAAGAAGCAGAGGCTCCAAGAAGTTAGACAACTTGCCTATAGTTTGCACAACTGGTTGGTAGCCAAACTGAGATTGAGACTGCAGTGAAATTGATGACAGACACAAGCAGGACATTGAGAAATGAGCAGGTTCATTCATTCATTCAGCAAATATATATGGAGAGCCTACTATGGGCCAAAACTGGCCCATTCCAGGCACTTGAAAAACATCAGGGAGCTATACCCACAGAGATTCCCTTCCCTCCTGGGACTTCTTTTCTAGAGGGAAAGATGGACAAACAGTAAATTTTATTTTTTATTTTTGTTTTGAGACAGTCTCACTGTGGCCCAGGCTAGAGTGCAGTGGCATGATCTCAGCTCACTGCAACCTCCGCCTCCCAGGTTTAAGCGACTCTCCTGCCTCAGCCTCCCATCCCAAGTACCTGAGATTATAGGCACATGCCACCACGCCTGGCTAATTTTTGTATTTTTCCTAGAGACGGAGTTTCACCGTGTTGGTCAGGCTGGTTTCTAACTCCTGACCTCAGTGATCCAACTGCTTCGGCCTCCCAAAGTGCTGGGATTACAGGCATGAGCCACTGCACCCAGCCAACAAACGATAAATTTTATATATTGATATTTACTCATTTATGTATAGTAAAAGGCAGAGTGGACGCTGTGGTGTGGCACCCAGTTCTCCACTTCTGAATGGATGCACTCACCCCCAGCTGCTGGGAGCACTGGTGGCCAAAGCCATTCAGCTGAGTCCTTCCCCAGAACTGTGCTCAGAAAAGACAGCTGCTTTACCCAAGGTCACTCCCCTTCCCTGGGGGCAGCCCACACTCAACAGTAGGTAGATGAGGGGCTATACAGGCCCCAGCCCCCTCACCTTAATGCAGAGCGACTCTGAAAGTCCCCCCAGCTCACAGCTCCCCATGGGGTCAGCTGAGGCCTTTGTTGTGACTACATCACAATTCAACTTTTCCCTCTGCCTGTTCTGCTTCCTCCACTCCCTGAAGGTCTTCATGTTATGTGAGAGCCTTCCCCAGTAAACTTCCTGCAAGCCGAAGTCTCTTTCAGAGTCTGTTTCCCAACTTGTGATAGAAGGTATATGTTCTGCTGAAAAAGAGAAAAAGAAAAAAAGGGAATAAAAGCAGAGGAAGTGGGATTGGGAGGGCAGGGGCTGAAGAGGCAGCAGGTTGCAGGATTCAATAGGATATTTAAGGTGATCTCACTAAGAAGTGACATTGGAGCAGGCTTGAAGGAGGAGGAAGAGGGTTATTCAAGTAGAGATCGGGTAGAAAAGCATTCTAGGCAGGGAAACAGCAAAGACTCTAAGGCAGGGGTGCAGCAAGGAGGTCATTGTGGCTGAAGAGGAGTGCAGGAGGGAAAACAGGGGAGAAGTCAGGAGCGGGTGGGGTTAAAGGAGCAGATCACATAGGGACTCTCAAGCCCCTGTAAGGTCCTCAACTATTTCTTCAAGAGGAGCAGAGAAGGACAGGATCTGGCTGCCACGTGGAAGGGAGGAGCAGGAGCAGGAAAGCCTGTCTGGAGGTTGCTACAGTAAACCAGGTCTTCGTGGGGTTGGTCGAGGTGGTGGCAGTGGGGGTGGTGAGAAGTGATCAGATTAGGAATATGTATTTAAAATACAGCCAGCATGATCTGCTGATGGACTAGAAGTAGGAAGTGAGAAAAAGAGAGGAGTCAAGAATGACTCCAGGGTTTTTTTGTCCTGAGCAATGGAAGCAAGGACTTGCCAAGAGCTGAGACGGGGGAGGACTGCAGGAGAAGCAGGTTTGGGGGAGACCAGAAGCTCTGCTTTGGAGTGTCGAGTTTCAGATTTACTGAGTAGCATCCAAAGGAGTGAGCCAGCCCAAACTCTGTGACAAGGTACAATCCTACTGGGGCTCAGGAACCCAGTGGAAGTGAGTGACACTGGGGGCTCAATGGCACAGGGGTCTGAGTCTATGATCTCATCACCTGACATTCCAAGATCCACTCCAAGCTCCTCTGGCAGCCTAATTCTGTGAGCAAAAGACAAAAAGACAGACAGACGGAAAAGTCTCCATTTGATGGTGGAGAAGGGTCCAACTCTGTACATGTTTGGGACTGAGCTGAGGGTGTGCTCACAGGTGAGAGTAGTGAGTCTACGCAAGTCAAGCGTGATTGCACACATGGAGATGCTGATTGCGAGTGTGTGTGTGAGTGTGTGTGTGGCAGTGCAGGTCCAAGAGCTGGGCTCACCCTGGAGTGTGCAAGTGTGTATAAGACTGATGCAGTGGCCCTAACTGCCGGGCACACTGCAGTGTGAGTGAGGAAACGAGGCCAGCTCAACGCACGAACACACAGTAGCCTCCCATGGTAGTGGAATGTGTAGAATAAACACAGGGCTGCTATCAGCATTTGAAACAGAGCACTTGGGTCATCCGGTAGGTGGGGGCAGCATTGCCCTCTTGGCCACCCTGAGCCATACAGGTCCCCTCGGAGCCCTGTACAAATAGTCCCAGGATATGGAGGTCCCTGCAGCTCCCCGATTCCGTGCCCTCCTGTTCCCCTGGGCTGCTTTAGGCTGGGCTGGGAAAAATGCCGACACAGCTCCGGGGAGGGAGGAGAGTTAACTCTCCATTTGCCATTAAACATAATCAGGGAGCAATCTGCGTGGAGCCCGCTGCTCTGGCCGATAAGTGATTCCCCAGAACAACAGATAAAAGCCTGGCACTAAAGTGCAGCCAGAAACGATGTGTAATTGGGATGAAAGAATCCTTAAATCTGCACGCTGCTTTTAACTTGGGAGGCTTAAATTACAATTAATAGTTCCCTTGAAGAAGGCAGTAGGGGAATAGAGGAATTCCAAGGCCTCGAGCTCAGAGCCCTGGGCTGCATTCTCAGCTCTCCAGTGCTGGGGGAGGACAGGGTTGCTGAGGAGTAAGGTGGAAGAAAGAAGCTGGGGGTGGGAGGGTATCGTTTTCAAGGTCTTGGGCACCCTGATGGGTTGCATTCGTTATGAATTCCAAAGCCACCAGTTCCCAAATAAGCTCATCCGTACGCCTGGACTTTTGCCCAGTTTCCCTCACAGTGTCCCTGGGATGTTGCCAATGGTAAAAACTCATCAGCCCCATTTTGCAGATGGAGAAACTAAGGAGACACACCTGCCCTGGAACCCTGAAGTGTGGCTAATCCACCTGCAGTTCCCAAACTAGGAGGAACCTGAGAGCTCATCCTTCCTTGTGATTCACTGGGGGTACAGCGGTGAATCCTGAGACAGGAGAGTGTCTGCCCAACATCACAAAAGGCTGCAGTGTGCAGCTAGTCAGTGCTAGAACCCAGACCTCTTGACTCCAGCAGCCATTCCTTCCTCTGCACCCCATGCCAATGAGCCTGGAATTCTCTAAGGAGAGTATAGTTCTCTGGCACTAGCCATGCAGCCCCTCCCTTCCCCTACCTGCTCCCAGGGGTCTAGGCAGTGGCAGCAACATTGTCAGAGACAGAAAGTCAAGGAAAGATGGGAAAGGCTCCTCCCCAGCTTTCCCTCTGAAGACTTCTTACCCTCCCCCTCCCCTGCCAGCTCTCTCTCTCTGCCTCACCACGTGGGCCTCAGTGCCCAAGGCTTCCTGCTTTCTGCTCTAGGGTCACAACCTAGGCTCCTCCTCTGGGGTCCTGCCCTGAAGGCAAAGCTGTGGGCAGCAGGGCTGTGGACAGTCAGGTGTGGCAGCAAGGCACAAACCAGAATGGTGAAGCTGGCTGGCTCTCCTCCAAAGAATGAGGGGTTTGGCCCTCAGATGACACCAAGAGACTGTCAGAGGAAGCTCTGAGAGTGGCCCAGCACTCCCAGTGCTGGCTGGATGGCTGCCGCTGCCACTCAGGCCAGAGCTAGGCTCCTGTGTTGGCGGGAATTCCAAAGCTCCCCACACATGAGCTCATGGATGGCCGGGTGCCCAGCCTTGCAGTTCATGGCTTTAGAATGCATTCTCTGAGCTGGCCTGCTTCAGTTCCCCCATCTCACCACAGCAAGTACTGCTGCCTGCTCTTGGCCCTTCAAAGACAGGCAAATCCCATAAAGGGCTTTTTTCTAAAACTGCCAAATTTTGCAAGCACATACATGCACATGCGTGTGTGTGTGTGCAAGCAGCATGTGGACAAAGCATCCTGTGTGCATGGGTGAGTTCGTGTGCACCTGTCTCTAGCATGACTGGGCATACGTGTGCATATGTGTATGTTGTGTGTGTGTATTCTGTGCATGTGTAGTTTTAAAAGAACGCAGTGGGATCCGCTTGGGGCCTTGTGTAGCTGAACCTTATTTATAGCTCTCCTCTGTCTGGTTCGTTTCCTCTAACTTCCCTGCAGAATGATATGAATGAAAATGACACTATTGACTATCTTGGTAACCATAAAAGACCTTATAGAAATAAGATTTTTATAGTTTGTGGACTGGGAAAATCAAAAGACTAAGAGTTATGGACTCGGAGGATAGGAGAGAACCAAGCCAAGCCGGTCGGAGAGGTCCCCGTGGTGGATCGTCTGTGGGTTTTTTAAACAAACTCATATAAATAAAGTGATTGTCTTGAAAGAGTTATGAGAGCCCTGAAGCTGGTGGGCAATATCTCTGTGGCCTCTGCAAAGGCGGGAGGGCGGGCGTGCTGTCTGCCTGAGAGGAAACCCATACTTTGTCTGAGTCCAGGCTCCCGGCCTCCCAAGGGAGGCTATGGAGGCAGCAGCAGAACCAACGCTGCCCTTTGTTCTGGAGAGCCATCTATTTGGCAGCCCTGGGAGAAGAGCCCCAGGGCTCGCCCCGCAACTAGCTAATGGGAATGTGAAGACCCGGCGTGGACAGCCAGCCCCTGAGGCTGAGCCTGCAGATTCTGGGGCTGCAGCTTCTCCATGCTTGAAAAGAAAAGACCCTCCCACCCAATGAAGAGTGAGCATTTGAACCCTGCACAAGGACTTGCCCAGACCCTTCACGGGAAGCCACAACAGCAAGCCTGCCTAGAGGGTTCCTGCCTGAACAGGTCCCTTTTAGCAAAATCCAGAACCAATTCCACACATCTTTACCAGCTCCCACTTTGTATTTGTGCTTTCAGAGATGAAGCAGAGCTCGCCCTGCCCTCAAGGAGCTCCTTGTCCAGTTTGGAGGGTGGAGAACGGAAGAGTGGGCAGAAAGACATTCCTGCAAAAGACTGATGCATGGAAACCAAGGCACACTCTCCCACTCAGGTACACAGGTTCACAGGTAGACAGGTACACAGCTAGGCAGGTACAGACAGAGAGCGGTGTTGAAACTTGGTGATAAAACTTCTGATCCTGTTCATCCCAGTGGACTCAGTGCTGGGCCCTGGGCACATAAAGCTGAGTCAGACTCAGTCCCAACCCTAGAGGGGAGCTCTCACCCAGAGGGCAGATGGACAGATCCCCACAACATAGTAAGTTAAGGACTGAATTGCATGAGTTCCCCAGGGGCCATGGGTGACCTCAGCCTGGTCGGGTGAAGATCCTCAGAAGAGGAGACATTTCTGCTGAGCCTGGAAGGACAGGAAGGAGCTTGCCAGAAAAAGAAGGAAGAGAAGGCTTGCCTGGCAGGGAAAATGGCAAACACAAAGGCCTGGAGGTGGGAATGTACAAGGCATATTTGGGAAACCTTTAGGACGCTCAGGTGTCCTAAAGGTTTGCTGGCTGACAGGAGGAGGGTATCTTTTAAAAGGGATATTGGAAGCAGCTCTTGAGTCAGGAGGGAGGGACCATCTGGCCCAGGGGTCCAGGCAGTGACAGTAACATTGTCAGAGACAGAAAGTCAAGGAAAGATGGGAAAAGCTCCTCCCCAGCTGTCCCTCTGAAGACTTCTTACCCTTGCTATTCCTGGTTTTACAGGCAAAGAACGGGACAGCTCCCTTAGCAGCTGACCAGCCACCAGCCCAGCTCCCCCAGTGCCTCTCCTTCACTCTCCCTTCTTATTCCAATATCCCCACCCTCCAGCCCCACCCTAGCCCACTGGGGCAACACCAGGTCCATGCCCTCTTCCACCTTGAAAGGAACAATTCTAAAAACCAGAGAGAAAGCCATCTGGTCAGGCTGCTCATCAGAAATAACTACCAAGTCTGAGAAGTCATCCTGTCGCTGTCTCCTCTCCCCGGGGACCTGGGGACATGGGGTGAGGGCCAAGGAGTGCCGTGGCACCTGTCAATGCATGGACTCCTTGTCTGCAGGCATTGATTTCTCTCCTTCCTGACCTTTCAGGAGAGGCGCCCTGAATTCCATGCCAGGTCATTACAGAGCCGGTGGCTGAGACTCTAGGAGACCCAGTCCCACTGGCTGCAGCCCCTTCGGATGCATCTATGAGAGCAGCCTGGCCATCACCCGCCGGCCTGGCCCGTGCTGTCAGCCGGCCAGAGCGTGTCTGAATCGAGGAAAGCTGACTGGGGCTCGATTCACACTGACTCAAGCCGCAAGGCGAGTTTATGGTTCTTGATTACACCCAGCAGGGAGGCCTTCTTAGTGATGAGAGAGAAAATATTCAACAACCTGTCTTTGCAATGTGCTGATCTCTTGGAGAGAGAGAGTGTGTGTGTGTAGAGAAAGTGGAGGAGGGGTTTCAGAGGACAGTGATTTATGAGTGAAAAGAAGGTCCTCTAAAAAAAAAATCCAGGGCTCCCCCAAACTGCCTCAACATTTCCTCTTTCTCATCATTGGGTTTTGCCTTGGTATAACTTTGAGGCACAGTGATTGCAGCCCTGTGGGCTTCTGCAAGCTGGTGCAAAGCTTTAAAGGTTGCAGGCCCGGAAGGCGCTGTAGCTTTCACTCAGCATTGCCTCGCAGCTGGGAGAGGTCTTGGACAGCGCTGCCTGCGGAGGCCCCGTGCAGCCCAATCCCCAAGCCCCTTCTCTCCTTCACAGCCCTTTTCATGTCCTGCTTCATACTTAAACTGCATCTGCTTGCACTCGGCGCCCAAACATGGTGCCTGGCTCATGCTCCGTGTTAATAAACGAACAAATGTGTGAACGGGTATGCATCTACTCTCCCTTCCCAGGCCGTGCCTCCCAAAGCCTCCATCCAGTAACCTAAACAGCGTCAGCCCTGATGATGCGTTGGGATGAATGAGTAAGTAACACGATCCACACCCTGTAGAGCCTGGGCACTCTAACTGGGCTGCTTCACCCTGTGTGTTGTTTCTGAAGCTCACTCTGGTTTTAAACGACACATCCTAGGCTCCAGAAAATGGGATGCGGGGGGAAGAAGGGGGACTTTTCTGAAGACATTTTCAGTTGCTTCTTAATAATTCATGGGAACTAGATTTTTAAACCATTGGATCTGAAAGCACCTCCCAGCAGTCACTGAGCCTGTGGTGGGGGGAAGGAAAGAGGAGCCCAGGTTTCTCCAAGAACCCCAATATCTTCCTTCCCAAAGCATCAGAAAGGAGTCTAGGGGCTGGCCATGTTCCCTTTTCTTCTCTCCCTCACGCCCTCTCTCTGCCCCCCTTAGCTTCCCTGGGACTCTCCGTGGCCCAACTAAGTCTCCTGCCACTTCCCTTTCTGCCTCAGCCTCCCTACTTGAGGGATAAGGAAGGCATCTCAGAAGAAAGAAGGCACCCTTATCTTCATATAAACATCAGGATTCCAGCCTCCAGGATGCATCCTGGGTTCCTATCGCCAAGGCAGGAGGGAGCCAGTGAGTGGAGGGCGGTGATACCAGGCTTGCCACCACCAGCAGTAGTGAGACTAGTTTACCCAGATCAACCCCTGATGGGAACCTTGCAAAATCACCGAAGTCCTGCAAGCTCAGTGTCTCTGCCCCGGAGAGAAGCGTTGGCACCTGGTCCCCACCAAGGCAGGCTGGGTCAGCCAGCTGGGGGACTCTCCAGGCTGCCAGGGAGAACAGCCGCTGAACCCCCGGGCTGCTGAGAACTCAGCCAGCTCTCCTTGACTCTGGCTCTGTAAAGTTTGGTACCCACCGAAAGGGGAGGGGGCAGTGTCACGGGGACGGTGCTCGAGCTTCAAAACTTTACACTGAAAGTTAATCCACTGAAGCGGAGCCCAAAATAAGCGCACTGCCTAATGTGCCGGGAACTGCCGGTCGCAAGGCCAGGCTGCTAGCGGATGCCGGCGCATCTCCGCCCGCCCGGAGCCTGCATTTAGCGCCAGCGAGGGAGTCTGGGCTGGAGCGCTGCTTTCACACCGACTCGAGCCGCGAGTTTATGGATCTTGATTGCACCCAGCAGGGAATCCTTTTTAGTGATGAGAGAAAAAATATTCAACAACCTGTCTTTGCATTGGGTGTGTTGGACACACTTCCCTGCTTCGGAATCAGACATATGTGAGTTGTGGGAGTAGAACTGCTGTCAGCAGGCCAGAACGCGCCTCTCCTCTCTTCTCCTCTCCTCTCCTCTCTTCTCTCCTTTCCTCTCCTCTCTCCTCTCCTATCCTATCTCCTCTCCTCTCCTCTCCTCTCTCCTCTCCTCTCCTCTCTCCTCTCCTCCCCGCGTCCCCATGCAGGGGGGCAGGGGAGCCGTGAGGGGGTTCTGTGTGGCCGGCCCCAGCTGCTCCGGGAGAAGACAGGCAGTCCCCCCAACCCCGCGAGGCCCCCACTCGGGCCCTGGGCCCTCCGCCTGCTCCGCTGCCCCGGCCGCCGCCTCCCTCCTCGGCCTGCGCTGCGCGGCTGGGCCGTCCTCGGGGAGCCGGCTCCCGCGTGGGGCCCGCTGACAGCGCGCCCAGTAGAATATTGTATTAGTTGGTTGTGAGCTGTGTTCTCGTCAGGGTATCTGAGTTTCACAGAACAGACGGGGTGAGAGTTTTTGTGCTATATCCAGATTGGCTTAAAATAATGTCGTTTTTGTAGCTTATTAAACCACAGAAACTACACCAAAGTCATCCAGGCTGCTGCCAGCAAACTCTCTGAGTTGGGGTTGAGGTAGCAGCCGAGTTCAGCCCAGGGGTCAGGTCCCTGGCTGCCGGAGCTGGAGCCAGGGGCAGAGGGGAGTGACCACCCTCTGCTGCCTTCCTTGTGGGCTCTGACTGTGGGCTCTGACCTTGGAAGGATGTAGATGGGTCTGTGGCAAGGCTGGGTCCTGCCCTGACCTCAGAACGCCCTCCAGGTCCTCTGAGAGCCCGAGGACCACTTGCCCTGACTTCGGGTTGGGGCCTGCAGGCAGCCAGCAGCTGGAGTTGAGGCACTGCCCTGGCAGGAGAAGGTGGGCTGAGCTGGACACTGTCTGCAGCCAGGGGGAAAGGCTGAGGCGTGGCAGGTCCAGATCCTATCTGGAGAGGCCCATGTCTAGGCAGGGGAGATGGGGAGTTGGGGGGTTGCCATTTTTTTTTCCAGGATCGCAAGAAAGAGGCAGGGCCTGGAATTGCCAGGCAGTAAAGACTTACAGGCACCCCTCCCCTTCTTCCGCATCCCCAGTCCCAAAAGAATAGCCTTGTCCCCTCCCTGTGGATGGGGGGAAGCCTCCTAGGAGACACGTCATAGCAGCCCTGCTCCCTGTCACCCTGCGCAGATCTGAGCATCGTAACAAGTTGCCGTGGAGGTCCTTCACTACCTTAAACTTCACAACAAGCCTATGAGGTATGTGTTACAATAAACCCTAACTGCCAGATGAGGAAACTAAGGCTCAGAGAGGTAGAGTGGTTTGCCCAAGAACACCCAGCTACAAAGTGATAACTTTGGAATGTGAAGCCCAGCTAACCACAGGACGAGAGTTCTAACCACTGTAGCACAGGGCTTCTCTGGAATTTCAGACTTAAGAATGAATGATGAGGCCGGGTGCAAGGGGATTGCTTGAGCCCAGAATGCAGAGGTTGTAGTGAGATGAGACCGTGCCACTGCACTCCAGCCTATAATCCCAGCACTTTGGGAGGCCAAGGCAGGCGGATCACTTGAGGTCAGGAGTTTGAAACCGTTCAGGAGTTGAAACACCATCTTTAGAAAAATACAAAAATTAGCAAGGCATGGTGGCACGTGCCTGTATTCCCAGCTATTCATGAGGCCGGGGCAAGGGGATTGCTTGAGCCCAGAATGCAGAGGTTGTAGTGAGATGAGACCGTGCCACTGCACTCCAGCCTGGGTGACAGGGTGAGACTCCGTCTCAAAAAGAAAAAAAAAGAATGAATGATATAGAGTTTTCCTTCTCTGCCATCTCCTGTTTGAGTCTTTTAGAAACAGAGGAGTCAAAGGAAAGTGAAAACGATTCCAAAGGAAACCAATCCCTACCCCCCATTTCCTGATGTGTCCACTGCCACGCCTCTGCCCTCCTGCCTCCCCAGCCTCTGGGGTCCAGCAGGAAAGAATCCAGGGCTGATCCAAATCTCTCCAGGGTCGTGTGATACCTGGCCTAGGGGAAGATGCCCTGGTCACTTTTCCTGGGCTCCTCCAGGTAGCTGAGCCTCAGCCACCAGGGCCACAGACTTCCCTGCTGCCTTGAGGGACCTATGGGACTAGTAGGAGCTGCTCTTCCTCATACGACTCCTACCCCCCCAGGTACCCAAAAACCTAGGTGTCCTTCTCAGCGACTCCCTTCCCCCACCCCATCGTGTCCAGTCTATCCCCAACACTGAGGCTTCTACCTCTTAAGAGCCTCTCCCCGTTTTCACCTCCTGACCCAGCCCAGGCCTTATCACCTTTTGCCTGGGGGTTTTGGCATTATGCAGCTCATCAACTGCTCAGTCTCCAGTCTCTCCTGCTCCAGTCCACACTGCACCACAGTGAGCCTTCTAGGATGACCATGCCACTCTCCTGTGTGAAGCCCTTATCAAGGGCTCCTGCCCCCATGCTATAGGATGGAGGTGTCACGACTTAGTCTGGCCGACAAAGTCCCTTTGCACATCACCCCTGCTCACTTCTCTGCCTCATCCCCCTACACCCCCTGCATCCTGCCATCCAGGATGAATGGCTCCCCCAAACCCAAGCTTCTTTGATACCTCCTTGTTTTGGCTCAGTTAGGACCTCCTGACTGATACTTGAACTTTGTGGGAACAACTTCACATCTCCCCAAAACAGACCTGCTGGGGACAAAGAGCATGACACACAGAGAGAGCATCAAAGTAGCAGTCCAGAAGCCCCAGCCAGGAGGCAGGGTCCAGGACCATGCCCTCCAGGACAGGCTGGGGGCCGCAGTACTCCTCAGTGGTCAAGACTTGGGCCTTGGCCCAAATCCTAGCTCCGATATTGGGGCTCGTCATTGAACCCCTCTGTGTCTCAGTTTCCTCACCTATAAAATGGGTTTTATAGGTGAAATGGGTTTTATACCTCCTGAATTGGTTGCAAGGATTTAAAATAGTTAATTATGTAAAGGGCCTGGAACAGGCTTGTCATACAGTGTTACATAAATGCTAGCTGCTTCTATTATTATCACCTTGCACAGTCCATCCAAGCCCTGCTTCCTTTGACCTTGACCCTTTGCTCTCCAATGACCTAACAATTCTCTTCCTCTTGCACACACATCCTCACACACATATGTGCTGATGTATACACACACACCCACGTATACAAGCATGTGCCTTGCCAGCCTCCCCACCCTCAGAACTCTTCTCACACTTCATGATCCTTCTGAGTCAGTTTCAGAGCCCACGTTTCTAACTCTCTACCCATTTGCCACATCAGAGTTCAAAGTCAAAAGCTTCCCAAGAACCCCACCCAGGTTCTTCCTGCCACCCAGAGGATTAAACACACGGATCCCCAGCCATTCCTGGCCCCTGCTACACTGCTCAGTAGGTGGGGTGCTGGTGTCTGGTGGGGAGGGACTGAGGCTGGTGCCGTGTAACCAGTAGGCATGTGGACAAATGGAGATGGTCCCTAGGAATATGGGGAGTTCCTTCCAAAATGATTCCAACTCAGGAATGATGCCTCCTTTTTCAGCTCCTGCTCCAGCAGATCCCAGACTCACCCCACTCTATAGCAGACCCCAAAACAGGAGGTCCCACCCGAATTAGACATTTTTGGTACCAAAGGCCTGCTGACATGCCACGGGCAGGAGGCAGGACTTCCCTCATGGTCTCACAGAAGCTTCTAGGCAGGGCCCTTCCACACCCGGAGCCTTTGTAACACCCAGCTCAGACTAGCACTTTCATACACACGAGGGTCTCATTGGGGGAAAAATGGGGAGGGAGGTGGAGTAAAGCAGAATGGAATTCAACTCCATTACCTCTTCACTGTGTGATTTCAGGGACATCACTTGACCTCTCTGAGCCTGCTTCCTCCTAGAGACAAAAATGTATACTTAGGGCGATTGCGGGAAATGACGAGGAAAATGGATGAGAACATGCTGGAGAAATTCTGAGGCATTAGACAGATGAAAGGTTGTTTACCATCACCTTGGAAGCTGTGCTTTCTCTGTCCCCAGATTCACTTTCTGCCCTGTTCTGGGCCCTCCGGGGGCCTTCCCTAAGAAGTGTGTCTCCCAGGTTCTCCCACCCTCTGGCTTCCAGTCCAGTCCAGCTAATATGTGGCACCAGCAGGGAATCAAGGGCAGGAAAAGAGAGAGGTTGGGAATATGTCTCCCATCTCCTCCGACTCACTGCATTCAGGCACTGGCTGAGTTACTCTATGGCCACAGCTCTGTCCAGCGGCCCCATCTCTGTCCTTCCTTCCCTTGCCCCTTCAGGCCTAAGAGCTGCCACAACTTCCTTCCCCCGTTGCTAACGTCCAGATGCTTCAGCCTCTTGTATTCTTTCTCTTAGCTCTGCCTCCCCCTCTCAAATCAGAGCCTGTTTGTTGAAGACTTTTCAGGTGTGCCGACTGCCCCACGCTGACCCAGTGCAGATCCTAACTGGCCCTACCAGCATCTTCCATGCTTACTCAGCTGGCCCATGTCTTGAAGATGCCCTGGGCTCCCAGCTTTGCCACCCCAGCTTTCTGAGTCTCCGTGGATCGGGATCACTGGGGACCCAGCAGGAAGAAGTTGGAGAAGATAGGAAGGCAGGACAGGACTGGAATGATTCTAGGATGACCACCCCACTGGCCCTTGCAGAAGGAGCCTCATCCTGGGCCCTCTCTCTGCCAATGCCCCCTCTCCGCAGAATGGGCAGCCTATCTGGGTAAAGACCTGCCCAGACCCCACAGCCAAGGGCAGCCCTCAGAGATTCAGACCAGGAGCGGCCTTTGTTCCCCACACCTGGAGCTCAGAGCTTGCTTTGCCTGCAGTGGAAGCTCTGGTTTAATTAAGGATCTTAGGAGAGAATTCTCTCTTGTTATTTTCTGAATAAATTAAGGAAGTAACTTTGATGCAATATCATTTTCATCTAATCAGGAACATTCTGAAATTACCATATTGTTTTCCATTAGAAACCCCATCAGCCCCCAAATCAGATAACCAGGCTGGAGGCTGCCAGGGCCCCTCTGTCCTGGGGCGGGTGCGTGCTGTGCCATGAGGACACAAAGGGACTCTCTGCTCCTGCCATGATCCCTTGTTAAGTTCAGGAGATTGCTCGTGGCTCTTAGCAGGGCTCCTGGGCCTTGGCCATGGCTGGGGAGGGGTCCCCCAGGCAAAGGGCAAAGGAGGGGCCCAGGAGGCCTGCAGAGCAGGTTGGGATGGATCAGAACCTGCCCAGGAGCTTCTTGACAGTTCAGCTGGAAAGGAGGAGAGGTCAGGCTCCTTATCTTGAACCCCCAGTCCCACCCCCTCCTAGGCAGCCTCACAGGGACCAGAGGAAGGTCCGAGGTCACAGCCAGGGACAAAGGAGGGCGACCCGAGATCCAGGATCTGAGGAAGGGCTGAAAGCCATCCATGTGAGGTGTGGCCAGAGGCTGCTGAAAATGCACAAAATTCTCTACAAAGCTCATTTCCAATCTCTGAAGCTCCCTGAAGGCTTGAGCTGAGGGGTGTCAAGACCGCAACAAGGTGGGGGCCATGGAGGGGAAAACGAGAGCATCCCAGGGCCACAGTACCCTCAAAGAAACGTCACTGCCACTCTCCAAGGTCTCCTCCTGAAGGGCACCCTCCAGCCCTCACAGCAGGGGTGGACACTGTGGCCAAATGCAGCTGGAGTCCAGGACAGGACCCGAGCCCTTTCTGAGGCCATCCCGGGGCTGGGCATCACATACTGTATCTCTTCATGCACTGAGATAGATCCAACTGCATGCGATTTTTTTTTTTTTTTTTTTTTTTTTTTTTTGAGACAGGGTCTCACTCTGTAACCCCAGGCTGGAGTGCAGTGGCACAGTCTTGGCTCACTGCAACCTCCACCTCCTGAGCTCAAGCGATCATCTTGCCTCAGCCTCTTGAGTAGCCTGGGACTACAGGCACACACCACCATGCCTGCCTAATTTTTTGTATTTTGTAGAGACAGAGTCTCACTATGTTGCTCAGCCTGGTCCCAAACTCTTGAACTCAAGCAATCTGCCCACCTTGGCCTCCCATAGCACTGGGATTATAGGTGTGAGCCACTTCCTGGCCAACAGTGATCTTTTACAAGTGCCTGGTAATAGAGTCAGAATCTCCGTCTGTTGGTCCGTTTGTCCCAATTCTATTTCTCGGTCTCTGTGGCTTTCTTTCACTCTTGTTTCTATCTCCCATTCTCTTTCTCTTCCTTCCTCCCCCTCCTCCTCCCTCCCCTCCCTGCCATGCTTCAGGCCCTCAAGAAGCCAAAACCCCTAACCAGAACCCAGCAGGCACAGCCTCCACCCACCCACATGGGTTTCAACTGGCTCTGCTCCTCCCAGCGCCAAAACAGGAGTGTCAGCTGCCAGAGAGGGGTCCGAGACCCTCCACAACACTCCCGCCACTGTCCCAGAACCAAGAGGACACAATCAGGCCACCAGGTGTTGTCATCCAGCCAAAGCAGAGTGAAGAAAGAAAAGGAGGGGTGGAGCAGAATGGCAAGGAGAAGGAGAGTGGTTGTCACATGGTACAGAAAAGTGTGTGAGTGTGAGGACAGAAGTGGGAGTGAAGGTGGGGAAGGGTCCAGGAAGGATATAATCCCAGAATGGAGGGGTGGCCAGCCTGAGAGTCTTGCCAAGCCCCAGAGTCACTGGGTGTCCTTTGGAAGAGATGAGCTCACTGTTCTCCTGGTCTCTGGGCCCCAGAGTTCATTGGAAGGCCAGGTACACAGAAAGCCGAGGAAACATTTGCTAAACAAAAAATGACCCAGAGAACGATAGGCAGAAATACAGCCAGGGGTCCCTGGCACACGGGGGAAGGGAGCTCTGAACAGCAGCTCAGATCCACAAGGCGGGAAAGGCCACCACCAGGTGATGTTCTGGAGAGCGGGGTTATAGCCTTTAGCCCTGGGGCAAATGCTGTCTGCCCCCTCTTCCCTGCTGGGTTTGGGACTCTGAACCCACAGACAAGGAGCATGGCCAGAAAAGGTCATGGCTCAAAGATGGATCGGTTCACTCATTATGCAAAGATGTCTCGAGGGCGCATTCTGTGCGAAGCTCCTGGGTGAGGCCTCCCTGTGCTTTCGGGGGTGGGATGTGCATGGAGGTGGTGGGCGCCAGTGTATGCAGGGCGGCATGGGTGCGCTTGTAGACGAGTGGGATGGGGATAGGAGGGCATGTGTGGGGAGGGCCTGAGTGTGCTTTCAGGTATAAATGAGACTGCTGAGTGATGACAGGGCAGCTGGGAGGGGCCTCTAGCCAGGAGGCTCGGGCCCATTCAGCAGATAGTCAAGGGTGGGAGCATTTTCTCCTAGAGCCCTCCCCGTACATTTTCAGGAGACTCACAGCTTCTAGGGGGCCACCCATACTCCACCAAGCCCGTGTCAACCACTTGACTTTAGCAGCCCGCCTTACCACATGTGAATCTCTGGAGTCATCCAGAATCGGAAGTTACCAAGAGGTGCTTTAACGTATGTGGCTTGGTAAATACTTCCCACCGCCTCCTCCGGCTTTTCTGCCTGTGATTTCCAAGTTAATGCCAATGAGCACACCACTGGGCACACAGTGGCATTCTTCTACTGGCCCACACGGCTGGACCAACTTCTTCCTGACTTTCACCCCCGTCCCAAACTGAGACAGGTCTCCCAGTTCCCCTGGTCATTTGAAAGTACTGACTTCCCTTGTTTCTGGACCACAAGTCTCTGGCAAAATTCCAGTCCTAAATGGCTCTCCCCAGTCCCAACTCTACTTCCCTGCTGCTCCCCCAAATGCACCAGCCCCCAGGGACCCCACAGGGACGGGGGGAGAAGATCCACTTTGGTTCACTATCGGCTATTTCCAGACGAAGTATTGGGTAGCACTAGGCTACCCAGTTCCCTGCCTCAGCCTGGCTGGGACCCAGCCAGCGCGTTGGGACGCCCCTGCCATGGCTGGCTGAAGCTTGTTGTCTAACCCGGCCTAGGGGTACCTGGGAGCGGGTGGAGGGTGGCCTGGCAGGGCTCAGAGAGCAGGCACACCCTGGGTGAGGTCATGCCTGCCTCACACCTCTGGTATTCCCACTGATCCCTATCTCCTCCCCCAGCCCTCAGGTTCCTGGGGCGGAGATGCAGGCAAAAGAGGTACTGATACTACGGTCTGGCCCCAGGCAAGAGAGGGGCTGCAGCTGAGCCTGTACCTGCCCGTCCTCTGCTCCCACCGCCACCCCCCACTCCACCTCCACCCCCACTCCACCTCCTGCCTCCACACCGGCGGATAGACAAGGCTGGCCGCCCCATAGGAGAGACCCCTCCCCCCAATTACTGACCCCTCCTGGGAAAGGCCCTCCCTACCATTCCTCCCCAAGGAAGCCAGGCAAGGCAGAGGGGCCCTGGAAGGCAGGTTTCCAGAGGGCTTCCCTTGGAAGACACCCAGTCCCCTCCCACACTGCACCCTCTCAGCCTCCTCCCCTCTACCTCAACCGAACTTTCATCATTTCGGTAACCATTATTAGTAGGGAGCCCTATGGCTTATCATGCAAACTTTTGAGAATGAAAGGATGATTATCGGAAACTGTCACACGCAAACTGGACACATGGGTGCCCTGATTATTGAGCCCCCTCTGAGCGCTAGACCCCCCAAGAAGGCATATAAGCATTTTGATGAGCTCAGGCTCAGGGAGGGCCCTCGTCTTTGGGGCTCTGAGGAGCCAGAGAAGTATCCAGCCCTGGATCCTTTTACTGAACAGAATGAGGGGTGGGGAGGCTCTGCAGGGACTAGGAAGGAGAGGATAAATGCTGGCAGTTCTCGGGAGAGTTCTGTATGTTTCTTGTTCCCTTTACTAGCCCCGTCCCTGGCCTGACCCAAGAGTCAGGAAAATCAAGACCCTATGACAATGACAGGGCAGACTCTCGAGGGACATGATCTTCCCAGGTGACTGAGCTGTCCTCTCCCCTTCCATTCCACCTTCCCTCCCCAACACCCGCGCCTCCACTGCCTTTCCCCCCACCAGCCGTCCGCCTCCTTCGTATGCTACAATCATACCAGTGGTTCTCAAAGTGTAGGCCCCAGGTTGGCCGCATCAGCATCACCTGGGAACTCGTTAGAAAAGCACATTCTTAGACACCACCCCAGACCTACTGAATCAGAAATTCTGCAACAGAATCACCCCGGAGGGTTTGTTAAAACACGTTCTGTTGCCTGCTCATGTGGAGAAGCACCGATCTACTCTTCTCAAGCTTTAATGGATGTACAGATCACCTGGGGATCCTATTCAAATATAGATTGTAGGATGAAAATGCAGATTATGACTCAAGAGGTCTGGCACAGGGCCTGGCATTCTGCATTTCTCTGAAACTCCCAGGTGGGCTGATGCTATGAGTCCTCAGACCACACTGAGAATAGCCAGGCTTGAGTACATCCCTAGTTCTCAACCCCAGTGGCACTTTACAATCGTCTGGGGAGGCTTTAAAAAAATGCCAATAGCTGGGCCCTGGCTCCAGAGGTCCTGATTTCATTGATCTGAGGGGAGACTGGAGCATGGGTAGATTTTACAACTTCCCCAGGTGATTCCAAAACACAGCCAATGTCCTCAGCCTAGCGTGATGAGTGGACATGCTTGGCACCCCTACACCCCACGCACCCACTCACCCTCTGGGATCCCCCTTCTCCTTTCAATCCTCCTTATCCACTTCCACATCTCCTTCCCCACATCTGCAGACACTTTGACACACTTAAACACAAGCACGTGGACATGGAGAGGGATATCTAGGCAGCTGTAGACTCAGACACACAAAAATGCAAGCGGTGGACAGTAGGCATGCGGGCATGTGTGTGTATACACAGGCTGTACACACGCGGACCAACCCATTTGTCAGCGTGCTGCGGACACTCCTACATTTATACAGCTAGATGGACACACGCAAGTGTACACACAAAACATGCAGGAGTACACGCCAGCCTCAAAGGAGCCAAAGACTTCCTCTGTCTGTCTCCAGTGGGGTGACTCTTGGTCTCATTGCACCAGATGATGAGGTCCGTGGCCCCAGCAGTCCTGTCTGTCCCTCAAGAGACAGGTCAGCCCTCAGCAAACCAGAAGTCTGGGCTTGGGTCTCTTTTCTCATTGAGCACCATGGAGGTACTCCAGGCTGGGTGCAGTCCTCCCCGGGAGGCATTAATTTCCTATGGCAGCCAACTCAGCCTCAAGATCTCCGAGGGGTCTCGGAGCCATGCCTGTCCCCTAGTGTCCAGGTCAGCCATAGAGGGGCCCTGCCACCAGGAGGCTGCCCCTTTCTGGGAGCTGTGGGTGTCTTCTGTCCCTCAGTTCATCACAGTGCTGCTGGGTTGGGGCCTCCTTTGAGTTTAAAATCCAGCACCCCCACCCCACGTGCAGGCTGGGGCCCTCCACGAACGGGGCTGATTGATGACTCAGGGGGACTGCGGCTGCCGCAGGCCTATTTTATGATGTCATTAGGCAGCTTCGGCAGCGGGAAGGAATCCCTCCTGACATCATAAAGGACTTGATATTTCGCTAATGTTATCTTGGCGGCATGTCGCCCTGACATTTTCTCTTTGCAGCGCTCCCCGCAGGACCGGGAGTTGTCTAACTACAGCCCGGAAAAAATGCAAAACAGACAAATGCACCCTCGGGGGACAGCGGGAGAAAGCTAATAGACCAGTCCCCAGCTCCCCACCCACGGAGGTGGTTTAGGTGGGAAGCATGATGTGTTTGTCAAAGGAGACCCGGGGCTGCCTTCCCACTGCCAGCTCTCCCTACTCGAGACGCAGCAGGATGAGTCAGTGCTGAGGTTCCACAACCCGCCCTGCTACCCTGAGGCTATGTGACTTAGGCAAAGTCCTTGCCCTCTCTAGGCCTCAGTGACCCCATCCATGCTCCCACACAGGGGATTTGGACTGGACAATTTCAAAGGCTGTCGGTGATGTTGAAGACCTTGAAGCTGCCAGGGAGGGTGACGGTGCCACAGAGGAAAGAAGGAGGGACCCCATCCTAGGTTCAGAACTGCAACCCTGCACAGCTATTGGGGGAGGATGGGTGATTTGGTTTACAATCCATCCCCTTCCCCAGGAATGGTTTTGGAAGACAGACAGAGGAGCGAGGAGTTTCCCTAGCCTGAAGCCATTGTCTTCCAAAGAACAAGATCAATTACTGGTTCTAAGGCAAATTGGAAATGGCACTGGGGTAAATTCGTTGCTATGGGCCTGGCGGGCAGAAGCCAGCACAAAGTAACTATTCTCAGATTCCCAGGGCGGCCGGGGTGACTCAGGACTTGGCAAAAGAGAAAGATCCTACAGCCCTGGGTACCTCCTAGATTCACAATCAAAATCCTCTCCCACCTGGGCAGAAATCACCCACCCCAGTCTGACCCCAGAATCCCTGACAGATGGGCCTCCAGCTCACCACCTCCAGAAATGGGGTGCTCACCCCTTCCCCCAGGCAGCCCAGCCATCTGCCTCCAAGTGGCATCCCCCTAGGGTTCCAAACTCTGCCTCTCAGACATGTATCTCCACCCCCAGGACAGCCCTGCAAAAATATGCACAAACACCTCCCCCAACCCCACCCTCTAGTGTGCAGGAGGAGAAGCCAAGGTTTGTGCTCTGTTTTCAGAGACTGGAATATTTGTCCTCGAAAAGAGCGTAACTGGCCATTTTAACTTGGGATCTATGGTTAGAACCGTAACCATTCCTTTGTAATCCTATGTATCTCATTTTATGCATTTAAAAACACTGTTTTGGTCTGGGCATGGTGACTCACACCTGTAATCCCAGCACTTTGGGAGGCCGAGGTGGGAGGATCACTTGAGGTCAAGAGTTCAAGACCAGTGTGGCAACATGGCGAGATCCCGCCTCTACCAAAAAAAAAAAAAAAAAAAAAAGTTTTAATTAGCTGAAAGTGATGGCATGCACCTGTAGCCTTAGCTACTTGGAAGGCTGAGGTGGAAGGATTCCTTGAGCCCATAAGTTAAAGGCTGCAGTGAGCTATGATCATGCCACTGTACTCTAGCCTGAGCAACAGAGCTCTGTCTCTACAAAATAATGTCTCTAAAAACCCTGTCTCTAAAAAATAATAATAACAAATAATAAAAACACGACTTTAGAAGACTGCTAAAGAAGTTCATGGCATTTAAAAAAAAAAAGAAAGAAAGAAAAAAGTAAAGAACTCTGTTCTAAAATTCAGACAAAGCCATATTTAGCCATGAATATGTCCAGATTAGGGAGATCATTCTGACCTGGGTTCATCTCTAGCTCTGGAGAAACCCTTGTGTCCATCTTGGAAGAAACTACTTTTAAAATAAAGGTAGATTACAAAACATTGTTTAAAAAAATAATAATAAAATAATAAAGGTATTAGGTTGGTGCAAAAGTAATTGCAGTTTTACCAAAGTTAACGGCAAGACTGTAATTATTTTTGCAACAACCAAACAGATTAGACCATCCTTCCAGCCAAAACCCCCACCCTGTCTTCTCCAAGGCCTGTTCTGAGGTCTGATCTGCACCATCAGAGATGCCTAGACCACCCAATTCCTAGACTTCTGGCCTGAGCTGAACAGGCCACACAGCCGATGTCAATGGCACTTTTCAGGGCCGGGCACCATTGTAAGCACTACAGGGGCAGGCAAACATGGAGCAGACCCAATCCTGGCTTCAGGAGGTTCTCACAGGTAAGTAGACACGTTCCAGCCACACCTCGCTGCCTGTCCCTCCCCAGCCAGTGCACCAAAAACCTCCTACCTGCTCAGCTCTGCCCACGCTGCTCCCTGGGCCTGCAGTGCCCCGCCCGTGCTCTTCCGGTAGCTAATCCTCCCCTAACTTTCCAGCACCGACTAAAATACCTACCTTAATTCGAGTTTATTCCGGGTTCTGGTGCCCTTACCATGGAGAGGCCTGGCTGAGTGCGAGCCTCCTAGAAGGCCCGCCTTAGACTTGGATATGCTTGCAGCCATGGGGCAGGGAGCGCACAGAGAGGCTTCCAGGGAGCAGGATCCCTGATGCCTGGCTGCCCCGTGAAAACACACTGTCGACTCTCCCGCTGAGTCGGGAACCAGCACCTGGTACTTCCTCCTGAGCTGGCTGCCCCAAGCGGAAGGACCCTGGGGTTTCCTCCCAAGGGCCCCCACTGCCTCCCTAACGAAGTAATACTGAAATAATGCCCTTTCAGAATTGCAGAACGCTGACCTCCGATTGCCCAAGTTGGAAGATAGCTGCTCCTATGTTTTGGCACCCTCCAAAATGATGAGCAATTCATTCATTCAACAAATATTTATTGAGCGCCCATGACTTGCCAGGCACTGTTCCAGATGGTGAAAACAAAGACAAAACATCCCTGCTCTCAAGGAGCTCACATTCTCTCGGGGAGAGACAAGCAACATAGACAATCAGTCAGCAAAAAATATATATATACTGGATGGTGACAAGTGCCACAGATAAAGATAAGTCAGAAAGAACAGGGTCTTCCTTACGGAGAAGAGGACACTTGGGTAAAGACCTGAAGGGGGTGATGGAGGGAGGCACAAGGATATCTGGGGGAAGAGCATTCCAGCAAAGGGCATGGTGTGTGCAAAGGCCCTGAGGCAGGAGAGTGCCTCACATGTTTAGGAACAGCCAGGAGGGCAGGAGGGCAGTGGGGCTAGAGGGAGGTGCAATGGGGGAGAACAGTAGAGACAGGTATGGGGGCCCTGGGGTGAGGGATGATTGACCATGTGAGGCCTTGAGCTTGCTATGATGACCTTGGTTTTTACTCCCAATGAGATAGGCATCACTGCAGGGTCTGAGCAGACAAGTGATGTGCTATGACTTAAATGTTAATTAACAGGATCACTGTGGCTGCTGCATAGAGAATAGACCACTGGGCCTGAACCCCTACTATGGTGTGGAAGGAGTGGTTGGATTCTGGCTGTCTTCTGAAGGTGAAATGATAGACACGAGGCACAGCTTCTGGCCCTGTGCACCATTTTCTTTCTTTCTTTCTTTCTTTCTTTTTTCTTTTTTTTTTTTTTTTTTTTTTTTTTTTGAGACAGAGTCTTGCCCTGTCACCCAGGCTGGAGTGCAATGGTGCAATCTCGGCTCACTGCAACCTCCACCTCCTGGGTTCAAGTGATTCTCCTCCCTCAGCCTCCCGAGTAGCTGGGATTATAGACACCTGCCACTATGCCCGGCGAATTTTTGTATTTTTAGTAGAGGTGGGGTTTCGCCTGTAATCCCAGCACTTTGGGAGGCTGAGGTGGGCAGATCACCTGAGGTCAGGAGTTTGAGACCAACCTGATTTTTTTTTTTTTAAGATGGAGTCTTGCTCTGTTGGCCAGGCTGGAATGCAGTAGTGCAATCTTCGCTCACTACAACCTCTGCCTCCCGTGCTCAAGCAATTCTCGCACCTTGGCCTCCTGAGTAGCTAGGACTACAAGCACCCACCACCATGCCCAGTTAATTTTTGTATTTTTAGTAGAGACAGGGTTTCACCACGTTGGACAGGCTGGTCTTGAACTCCTCCTGCCTCGCCTCCCAAAGTGCTGGGATTGCAGGCGTGAGCCACTGCGCCTGGCCCCTCTATGCCCTTTTCTATCAGCCTCACAATCACCCCATGAAGTAGGACCTTTCTCCCCTTTACACAGATAAGGAAACTGAGCTTCAGAAAGCCCATAAGTGGGAGATTCAACCCAGGCTTATCAAGACTAAAGCCAAGATCCTCCCACTCTACTGCACCACCTGCCTGGTCAGGATTCCACAGACCCCAAGAGAGGGGAACAAAGTCAAGATACTTACCAACTGAGAACTTCATGCTAATTTGGAATCGTCCACAAATTGTTATCTTCACATGTTTTCTCTTCATGTTAAAGCTCAAATGACACATTGATGTTAAGTGTTTTTATTTTTATTTATATAGTTTCCATTTTTAATCAATATTTTTATTTTAAATTGCATCCAAAATCATCAGTGAAGGGAGAGAACTACAAGGAGAAGGGCGGGGGGAGGCATAATCATTGCAAGATGTGAGCTGGGGTATCTTGTTTCTTACCAGAATCATCCTTCAGCACTGCAGTGGGCCAGGCCCTGGGCTAGGGAACTGTTGGGCAGGCAGGGATGAATCTGCCTGAGTCCGTGCCCAGAAGGACCTCTCAGCAGGTGAGAAGAGAGGGGACATTTCCAGGCAGCACATGAGAGGAGCCATATCCAGGGTGCAGCTGTCTGGGAATGATCTGGGTGACTAAGCAAGGAGGACCAGCCAGGGAAGGCAGAACTCAGGACGCATACAGGAGGAAGCGTTGCCCTAAATCAAATCCCAGGAAAGGTCCCACGATGACAGAAGGGATCGTCGTGGAGCTGAGGCAGAAGTACTCTGAAGCCCAAGCTGGCAGGTCTTCCAGCAGGCAGTGCAGCTGCCTTTTACCAGCAGTATAGGAGCGGTGGGAGAGGGCATCTCAAAAGGGAAGGAGAAAAGGTCATGGGTTCTCACTCGGAGCTACTGCTGGGGGCTGATGATTAAAATGCAGTGGGGCATGCAATGGCTTTAATTTACAGAGCCCCCGGAGCCTGGGTGGCTCTGGAGCTGCATCTGCATGGGGGCGGGAGTGGGGACCCCTCTCCAGAGGTTGAAGTGTGGCTTCTGAAACATCATTTGTCACTCGACAGCAGCCCAGGACCCAGTCTCTTCAATCGAGTTGCAAAGAGGGAAGGAAGGAGAGAAGGAAAGAAAGAGGGAGAGAGAAAAGGGACAAGGATGAGGAATGGAAAGAAGAAAAGAATTTGGAAAGGAGATGAGATGAGGAAAGAGTGAGAGGAGGGATAAATAAGTCCAAAGGGCAAAGTGCATCCTCCTTCAGGGACACCAGGGTCCGGTCCTGTCAGAGGCAGCACCCTGGGAAACCCCCGAGCAAAGCTTCCCTTCAAGCAGAGGAAAGGAACATGACAGTCCAGGAGACCTCAGCCACAGCGCAAAGATGGAAGTGATGACCTGGAGCCACTGCAGACACAGGGAAGATTCCATCCTGCTCAACCTGAGACAGCCACGCCTGCATCCCGAAGTGGATACCAATATCCTCACTAGATGTACACACTGCAAAATACACCAACCTACAGGCACAGCTGCAGAGACACTCACGACATGCATGGGCAGATTTACACACAGGTACAGGACACAAAGAGGCACTGGAAAGAACAAACATGCTCATAGAGGTAGATGACACTTGCACAGATGCTAACAGAAAGCATGGACTCATGTCTGCAGATACTGACAGAGGTCATCAGACACACACCAGTGTGAACTTACCTGCATGGACAGTGTGCAAGCAGACATGTGCAGATGCAGGCAGAAATGCACAGACACACACACATACTGACAGATGTATGCACGCAAGAAGTTTGCTTATACACAGATGTGTAGGCTCACACTGACACAGACACACCTTGATACACAGATGTGCACAACTACTCTGGGTGCACCTGCTCTTGCACTAATAGACATGCACACACATTTATAAGAACACACGCACCCAGCATACCCTCAGACACCTACACACACACAAAGACAAGCTCGGAGACACCAGCCGACATGCTCAGGCACGCCAGCAACCAGGCAGACACTCATGCTGTGGGCTCTGTTTTGAGCTTAGGCCCTGGATCTCAGCTTCCCTGAGTAGCTGTCCTCAAGCCAGGCCCTCTCCTGCCCCACTCCTGCCAGCTGTCCAGTTTTGGCGAGTTCCCTGGCCAGGCCCACCAAGCCCACCCACCAACCCTTGGTCAGATCCGCCCACCAACACTTGGTCTGCCCATTGGCCCTGTCCCAGGCCCCAGGCTCCAGGATAGCAATTGCTCCATTCTACCAGGTGCCAACTCAGCCAAATTTCACACCCAGAAGTGGAGCCAGGCCAACAGGGCTTGTTGCAGCCCGCATGGGGCATCAGTATGGGGGTGGTGTGAGGGAGCCAGGATCCTGTAGTGGCACAGAGAGAAGCAGCCCCAGCTGCCGTGCAGGCCTGCCTGGCGACGCTGCCAGCTTCTTCTCCAGGTCATCCACCCTCTCCAAGCCTCAAGCTCCTCACCTGTGAAATGGGACAATATAACTGTCCTACTGACATGCCAATTAAATGGACATCCCCTCCCAGATGACAAAGAGATTTTGCCTAAGTTTCCCTTGCCTAATCTTTACAATAACTCTAAGACATAGGTTTTATTTTCCCTGCTTTATACTAGGAAGCTGAGCTAAGGAAGGATAAGTAACTTAATCAAGGGAGCAGACAGGACTGGAACCCAGGTTCCTGCTCCAAATTCCGTATCTTTCATGGTAGGTAAGTATGCAGCACATGACCTCCCAGAATCCAAACACTTGCCCATGGGAAATGTCACTAAGAGCTCACAGTCTCTTTTTTGGTCAGTTTAGACTTAGCCTCTGAATCCTTCTCAACACACCACTCCGAGCACCATTCATAATTGGCCAGAGTTGGCATGTGGAATGAAACCTACTGTCATCCTGTCCCTACACTGAATTCATCTAATTCAGAGGGTTGATGGGATGATTAAATGAGATCAAGGGCAGAAAGTACTTTGTAAGATTACAAGTGATGTGCCTATCAGACAAATTGTAGTACAGTTTTCTTTTCTTTTTTTTCCAAGACGGAGTTTTGCTCTTTTGCCCAGGTTGGAATGAAGTGGTATGATCTCGGCTCACTGCCGCCTCCACCCCCTGGTTCAAATGATTCTCCTGCCTCAGCCTCCTGAGTAGCTAGGATTATACGTGCCCACCACCACGCCCAGCTAATTTTTGTATTTTTAGTAGAGACAGGGTTACGTCATGTTGGCCAGGCTGGTCTCGAACTCCTGACCTCCAGTGATCCACCTGCCTCAGCCTCCCAGAGTGCTAGGATTACAGGTGTGAGCCACCGCGCCTGGCCTGTAGTACAGTTTTCAAAGGCTATTTACATCCAAGTTCTCCCAAGTCTCCCTATGCTGAGGTGGATGGTTAGGGACAAGATAGTCACTGTCATTGCTCCATTTCACAGAGGAACAGACTGAGACTCAGGCAAGTGAGTCCAGGGTCACATGGATAGGTCAGAGTTAAGACAGAGGCCCATGCACTGACTTCTGTTTCAATGCTCTTCACAGTCAGGGCCCCAGCCAGACAGGACGCCAGAGTATGTGGGCATTTGGGAGTCAGTGCTGGGAAGGGAGCAGGAAGGCCCAGTCTTCTCCCAGGAGAAAGGGACAGACCCTACAACTAATTGGTTCAGAGTGCTTCTTTTGACCCTAATTAGTTATTTGTCATGTCTCCATTTGCATACCAGAAAAGATGCAAATTTGCATATTTGTAAATGAGGCCGGGCCTAGATGTGGGTTCTGGAAGAGCTTGGCAGTTGCTGGCAGGCAGGGAGGCAGCTGGCTCTTGCCACTGAAGCATGGGCCGCCGAGGAAAGAGGAGATTTGGGAGACAGCTCCTTGGCTCAGGCCTGCAAGGTGCTCTCAAAGGGGGTCAGGCAAGATGGCCCGCCTCGCTCCCTCCCCCAGGGCTGAGGGGTGGGCAGGGAGAATGGGTGAGCCTAATGCTGCTATTTTGATTAGATGAAACAAGGAGGGGGGGAATATAAAGTAATTTCAGGACGCTCTGTGCTGGGAAACCTTCTGTTCACGTCCTTGGATAGAATCTGTAACACTTGCAAAGGGGGAAACGTCCCCCTCCACCTTCCTGGAGAGGAAAAGGTTTGGGAGGAAATGGAGGTCAGGGAAACACACCCTAACACACACACACACACACACACGCACATTCTCTCTCTCTCCTCCAGACTCTCATTTTACACACACCTACAATTCACTTAATATACATACACACTCGCACACACACGTCTGGGCCCCCCAGAAACACCCTTATTTACACACGATACCCCCAGCCCCCCCAGAGGTACACATGCAACGCTAACTGGAGAGGCACATTCGCACATATGCAAGCATTCCCAGACTTCCCGCGACACACACATTCACGCCCTTACACATACAGACACACACTCAGACACTTGAACATAGATGTAGGCACACAGACTCACTTAAGCTGTGCGTAAATATTTACATACACACACACAAGACGTGCTCACGCAAGCACATCCTCGCTAAGACCACATTTCCTGGCAAATCCTGGTAGTTCTGACCCCTCTGCCAGAGTTCTGGGTGCCTCTTTGGGAAGAGACAAAGGAAGCTAGGGACCTGTCCTTCCTAGAAAGGGAGTAATGTGGCCCCAAGGAATTGGACCCCAAATAAGGACTGTTTCTCTCCCTGGAAAGCCAATGGCTAGCAAATGCTCCAGTGCCTTCTGGGCTTCCACCTAGAGCTTGGAGCAGAGTCTGGGTGGGCCTTGACAAACGGGAGAGCAGAGGGGGAGAAGCAGTAACAGATGTATCGGTGGGTCCTGGGTCATGAATTGGGCAGGAAAGCATCATTGCCTGAGAATTTCCATGTTGACCTCAGAGGCCAGTGTGGAATGGGGTGGCATGAGCTGCTGTACCTGCAGCCCTGAGGGCCCCAAGAGGCCAAGCTCAAAGAAGCTCCAGACTCCCGAAGCTTCCCAGGATCTAGGGCCCAGGGGCTGGACCCTGGAGCTTAGAGGCACAGGGTCAGGACCAAACTCCTCAACCACTGTTCCCATTCCCCAGCACCTCCTCCCCAGTGCCTGCATCTCAAAAGGCAAGCTAAATGGCTCTGTATTTGTAAATTAAATATAGCTGCACTTCAGCTTTCCAAAGAGCTGGGAAGGAGAGAAGGAGAAAGAAAAAGAGAGAGAGGAAGAGAAGAAAAGCTGCCGCCCTCAGGAAAGTCTGGCTGCTACAGATTGCCTGAGTCATGAATATTCATCTGGCGAATGAGGAGAGCGGGAGTTTGCATAACAGCTCCACCCACCCAACTGAAAGAAATGTCACCGCCTTTGCCAATAAAGTGCCAAAGGAAGCCGGTGGAGGCTGCCAGCCAGACGGTGCCAAACTGCTGACTTCCACTCTAAGGCGTGGAGAAAGCACATTGTTTCCGGCCCAAGGAGCCGCCACTTGGGGCTGGGGGAATGAAGCTGGCTTCTGGGAGAGAACCAAGATGAAAAGTTTCACTTGCCACCCACAGGAAGCCTGGTGGGCAGAGCGCCTAGGCCACAGCCCTCCCTAGGGCCCCTCTGAAGACAGGCTCAAAGCTGACTCTTCCAGGGCACCCACCCTGGCCAACCACCAAGGACCCAGGTTCCAGGCTGGCTCCAGCTGCAAAGAAACCGCAAGAGGATCCTCATGATTTCCAGGTGGTTACTAGGGACCAGGAAGGAAGGGGACAAACCAGATGTCACTTTGGGACCTGGAAGTTTACCTTGGCCCCATTTTGCAGAAGGGATCACCAACCGCAGGGCCATACACACTTCCAAGGCCCAATCCTACTATGTCTTATTCCAAGACATCTTCCCAGATCCCCTGTCACCAAGACAGAGTCAGTCTCTGTGTCCTCTGTACACCCCAGTCCGATAGCTTCCTTTGATCCCAGCCCTTTCTGGTCCGTGACTGCTTCCTCCCCTGGCCTGTGAGCTTAGAGAATAGGCTCTTCCTGATTGATCGGCCTCAGTGCCCCAGCCCAGCATGAGATTCAGAGAAAGCATCTTGAGCAATTTGTTGAGCAGAGTCGATTCTTCCATGCGTTCCCTTCCCCATGCCTGTATCTGGCTCTGGATCTGTCCTTTCTTGGAATCGTGCTTGTCAAGTCCCTGGGAGGAGAGGCATTCCATCCCGGCAGCTCAGTTTGGGCCCATTGAGATCAGGACTGAAGCCGAGCAGCTGGCCTCCCATCCTCAGCACCCTACTCCCCATGAAGGGCACAGACAGGCTCCAGCTCCCGTGGCACCCCATCCTCATGGCGGCACCCATTAGTTGGTGTTACAAATGCGCCTGCCTGCCCGCCAGCCTCCCGCAGCTGGCTCCCTCCAGTAATTACCTAAATGAATGGGAGAAGCAGAGCTGAAGAGAAGACGTTCTCTTAGTACAGAAAAGCAATTAGGGCTGTGGGCGTCTCCAGCTGCTGCTCCTGTTATGTAAAGTTTGGGATGTGTATTTGGGACTTAATGAGGATATTCGTGTGTTCACATCTTACCTTCGCAGACTGCTCATTTCAAGCATCCCAAGTCCGCCTGGGTGCCATACACAGCAATACAAGCTAGGCTCCAGGCTCTGAGGGAGGAGTACCACTGCAGGGCAGCCAAGGAGCCCCTCTCCCAGGACTCATGGAACCACAGAAATCTATGATGACAACCCCCTAGAACCTGGCTTCCTTCTGCAGGATTCCTGCTAAGTCCACATTCTGCTTGAGGCCTCTGGGAACTCAAATTCCTTCACCACCTCTTTCATGGGTTAAACATCTGCAATTGCTTTCAAAGTTCTTCCTTGAACTGAGCCAAAATTTGCCTCTTGGTAACATTCCTACGTTTGCCCAAACAATTCCGTATGTCTGGGACAACACAGGATGCGTTGCTCTCTCTGCCCCAGGTCAGTCACTAGTCCTGCAGGAGGTAAATCGATAAGGAACTGAAAAAGCTTCTGTAGTTGAATAAGCTTGAGAAAATTCTACATTGAACAAGTTTCTTTGCTGCAGGACTTCTCCGAGCCTTTACTGTACTCATGTGCACTGAGCTGTGGGTACTGTATTTCATGAACACATCTGCTCATAGAACCCTTTTCTGTGAAACAACCTCAAGAAACTAAGATTCCAAGGAGAATGTTTTTGAAATCACTGCTTCGGCAGGTTAAAAGCAAACATCTAATTCCTTGGCCTGAGCTCCTTCGAGCATTTCTCCTAGATGGGCATGATGCCCAGCCTCCCTTGATCCTAGCCATTTTCTGTGGGTGAGCTCTGCCCGTGTGTCTGCCTCTCTCCACTGCTCCAGAGGTGCTCTGGCCACTGAGAGTCCAAAAGAGCATTTATCTCCACTATCCAGAACCCCATGCTCCCACTGATGCAATCAAAACACCATTGGAGGCCCAGCAGCCGAATCACACTGAATATGTTCCTTAAAAGTCTTCCCAACAAGCCACTACTGAGCCACCACTCCTTGTTCTGCTCCCGGGCACCCACAGGCAGACCCCTCCATGCTCAGTGTTCCAGACAACAGAGTGCCCATGATGCCTTCTCTGGACAGCCAGATGGTGGGCCGTGGTGAGTCCTCAAATATCTGCACACCAACTGGTAGTTCACACACAGCCAACTGTGAACCATGAGCCATGCTTTTTACAGCATCACAAAAAGGACAAACTTGTTCTCTTGTTCTCGTGCTTGGTCAACTCAGACTCACTGGCAGAGTGCTCCACTCATCCAGGCTCTGGCCCGGAAGCCTCCCCAGACTGAGCTCACCATCCATGCCTGCATGGATGGGATGTGCTGGCTCCAACAGGCCTCGGCTTTCCTGCTCCTTCCATCGCCCCTTCCATGTGTTTCTTCTCATCATCCTGCAAGTATGTGTTCAAGCCCAGGCATGGAAAATAGGTTCATCTCAGCAGCCAACTCCAAGAACCTGGTAGTGGCTCCCTGAGCTGGCTATTGGGAGGAAGATTTTATGGCTTCATCTGGGCTCGGCAGAATGACTAGTGATGCCTGCCAGGGCTGGGGAGTGAGCAGGGAGGCACACGAGCCAGTTATTGACATCTCTAATCAAGGCTCAGTCCCTTTCCCTTAAATCAGCTCCCCCAAGCTAAAATCCGCCTTTCTCCCACAACAAACTCCCTAACTCCCACACACGACAATGCACAGCCTCATTCCTCCACTGAAACTGCTCTGTCCAAGGTCATCAACAAGCTCCTATTTGTCACGTCTTGTGCCCTTTCCCCAGCCTCCATGCCTTTGCATCATTAGATATGGTTGACCTTTCCCTAGAAATTCGCCCCCACACCCATGGAATCCTGAGACACTCCATGCTCCTGTAGCTCCCCGCCTTCCTGACCACGCATCCTATTTCTTCACCCATCTTGTCACCATGGCTGTGTTCCAGGCTCAGGTTCCAGCTCTCTCCTGCTCCTGCCAATGCACTCTCTCCCTCTGAGATTTCATCCCTAGCTCTGTCCTTGGGGAAAAGCCCACCCTGGCCCTCCCGTTCTAAGACGCAGCCGTACTGCCTACCAGCCACTGACGCTGAACAAAGCCCTGAAAACCCAGGGCCTCCTTCTTCCTCCGGCATCAACTCCTGCTCTGGGTTAGCCATAATGCATGAGCCTTCTGGGCACCAAGGGGCAAATTTTTGGCTTATGTCTTGACTCCTTATCCACATCCGTTAAATGACCACGTGCTGATTCCTCCTATTTGGTATCTACCTTATTTCCAAAATGCTACAAAAAGAATTATTATTTGTTCTGATTAAAAAACATGATATATCTTCATTATAAAAAAACAAATCTAACCAATACTTAAAAGTACAAAAAAGAAAGTAAAAATCCTACCTCCCAGATATAACCACTCCAAGCATTTTGGTGAACAGCCTTCCAGACATATCTCTATGCATATATACACATAGAGATCTATGTATATAATTTTATAGACGAGGAATTGTATTATACATACTGTTCTCGCTGACACCTGCTTTTCTCTCTCAACAATATGTCCTAGACATCTTTCTATGTCAATAAATAGAGCTCTACAAAATTATTTTAATTACTTCATAGTATTCCATTATATGTATGTATCATACTTTATTTAACTGGGTCTCTACTGATGATCATTTAGGATGTTGTGAGAATTTTGTTCTCATAAACAATGTTGTGATAAATATCCTTGTGCATATTCTCTTTGCTCATTTTTGCAACAACTGCCTTAGAATAAAATCTGATAAATGAGATGGCTGCAATTAAGGGTATGCTATTTCTAATTTTGCCACTCTGTCCTTCAGAAAGCTTACAACAACAAAATTCTCATCAACCGTGCCCACATATCAGTCCAGACCCTCATCAAGCCTGGGTTTTGTCAGCGTTAATGTTTGGCCAGATCAACAGAAGGCAAATGATGCTTGTTTCTATTGGCATTGCTAAGATTATAGGGAGCGGAAAATAAATGTCTTTTTGTTTTTTCAGGCATTTGTAGTTATTTTCTTTGTGAATTGCCTGTTCATGTCCTTTGCCCATTTTTCTAATGAGATATTTATAGTTTTCTTAGTGATTTGTAAGAGTCTTTGTACAATAGAAATAAGATTAAACTTTTGTCATATATACACACACACACACCACTCTTCTAAAATTTTCTTGCAATGTTCTTTAAGGTACTTAAATGTTTAATTTTCATATAGTCAAATTTATCAGTCTTTTCTTTTATGATTTCAAATATCATGTCATACTTAGAAGAACCTTCCCCATCTTAAGATGATCAAAATATGCACTCATATTTATGCCACGTGGTCTTCATTGCTTGAGCTTATTAGATCAAGTCAGAGAGTTCTTACCCCAATAAGGAGTGTTGCTATGGCTAGCCCATTATCCCAACACCATTTATAAAATAGCCTATATTTTCCCAACTCAATTAAAATGCTGTTTTATCATATAAAAATACCTTAAGGTTGGGTGCAATAGCTCATGCCTATAATCCCAGCACATTGGGAGGTCAAGGTGGCAGATCACTTGAGCCCAGGAGTTCAAGACCAACCTGGGCAACATGGTAAAACCCTATCTCTACAAAAAAATCCAAAAAATTAGCTGGGTGTGGTAGCGTGTGCCTGTAGTCCCAGCTAATCAGGAGGCTGAGGTGGGAGGATCACTTGAGCCTGAAAAGTCGAGGCTGCAGTGAGCCAAGATCACACTACTGACTCCAGCCTAGGCGACAAAGTGATACTCTGTTCCAAAAACAAACGAAAATTCCCTTAAATATCTGGGCCCATTTCTAGACTCTATTCTGTCCCCGTGATCTGTCTGTCTATTCCTACATAAGAATTTTAATTATATTATGCCTTTATAAAACATTTTAATATCTGATAGAGTAAATATTCATCATTTTTCTTTTTTGGAATTTTCCTTATTCTCATTTGGTATTCTTCCAGATTAGCTTCATAATTTTTTTGTCAAAACAAATTCTAATCCTGTTGGGATCTTGACTGGATTATCTTAATTTCATACATTTGTTTTGGAGAATTGACATCCTTAAAGTATTAAATCTTTCTACTCAAGAGCTAGGTATATACCATATTTATTAAAACTCAGAAGAGTTTTCTTCATGTAATTCACATTTTTTTGTAAAGTTTATTTCCGGGTATTTTGTGTTTGTATTTTACAGTATGGATGGAGCTTTTATTTTACCTTCTAGATAGTCATTTTATAAATAGAAAAGCTGTTAGTTTGTGTAAATTTTTTTGTTACTGGCCATTTTACTAAACTCTATTTTTTCTGATTGTTTTGCAGAATATTGTCTTGAGTTTTCCAGATAAATAATCATCTTATCTGCAAACTATGATTATTTGCTCCTGTCTCCCAACATTTATACTTTCTGTTTCATCTTCTTATCTAATTGCAATGCCTAGCCCTTTTGGAAAAGTATTTTTTAAATGTTGATAACAATGGTTATCCTGATCTGGTTTCTGACTTTAATGACAAAACATCTAGAACTTCACCAACCTAATATCTCTTGTTTCATGCTCTCCATCTCCGTAGCCACTATCTTATCTAGCCCATCCTAATTTGTCAACTGTGTTACCATAAATGTGGTGAATAAGGATACAGGGTTTGAAGTCAGATGACCCGTGTTCAAGTCCTGCCTCCACCATTTGCTAATTATATGATCTAGTCAAGTTACCCAAGATTTTGGAAACTCAGCTTTAAAAAAAAAAAAAAAAAAAAAAAAAAAGGGGGGTGGGGGAGGCCCTTTTAAGGATTAAGTGAGATAATACATGAGCTATGTGTAGCATCCATAAATGATAATTTTTAAAGTTTCAGCCCCCAATTTCTCTTTCCAATCCTACACACACACACACACACACACACACACACACACCCCACTCTTACGTTGATCTTCCCAAAATATCACTGTGTTCACATCACTTATCCTTTCCTTTCCTCTGCTCACAATTCTGAAGCTACACCCCATTGCCTACAAAATCAAGCCCAAATTCTTAACCTTGCATTTGAGTCCTTCCATTATTAAACCCCAAACTTCCTTCTAGTCTCATTTCCTATAGGCCTCAGCCACCCTCACCCCACAACGCACCCCGACCCACCCTTTACTCCCGCCTACAGGGTCTCCTCATTGGCTGCCTAACACCAAGTAGGCTCTCAGCTCCCTACTTGGATCCCTCCATCACCCTCTGTATCAGTTTTTATGTTGCAAGTAACACAAAAATGAAATCCAAACTGGCTTAATAAAGCAGATTGATTACTTCATGCAATATTCCAGATGCAACAGACATCAGGCACAGTTTGACTGGGGCTGGGACTCCATTTTTCTGTGATTTTCCAGGTTCTTCCCACCTCCATATGTTGGCTACATTCTCAGGTTAGTGTTCCTAGTCACCAGATGCCTGCCAGAAACTGGGCCCACATGTTTCCTCATTCAAATCCAGATACAAAGAGATTAGATGTGTTTCCCCAGTCATCTCACTAAAACCCTGAGTTTCTGTCTGATGGGGCCAATTTGAATCAATCCCAGGGACCAGGAGAATGTATGTATGATTGGTTTGGAACCAGCCAATGTGCCAAGGTCAGAGAAGGGGGCATTGTCTGAATTGGCTAAACCAGTCAGGACCCACCTCAGAGACACACACACTGATGGAGACAGACGTGGTGTCGACAACCTCACTTGTACTACAACCTCTTCCACTTCTCTTCCCTGAGACTTAGGCTTCCTTTAAGGCCCAAGTCAAGCCCCAGACCTCTGGCAATATGCCCCTCCGTTTGGCTCCTAGAGCTCTTACTCTGCTTGACACACGGTAACCACTGCCATATATAATTTATTTATGTAGTCATTTGTCTCATCTTTCCAATTAGTTATCACAGAACTGATTGAAGCCTACAAAGCACTTTCCACAAGCTAGCCCTTTTGACCTTCACCACAGTCCTGTGAGACTCAGAGGGGTTAAGTGATTTGCCCTATGTCACACAGCCAGAAACAACATTGTCCCAGAGGCCTCTGCAGCAATTTCATACACACACACACACACACACACACACACACACCCCACAATCCCTCCTCTAACCTGCAACATTGGTCTGACCTGAAGATGCAGAAACCCCCCTGGAACCACCTCCTTTTTCCACTTCACCTCAATTTCTAGAGCTCTTAGTCTTCCTCCAAAAAGTACAGGGAAAGTTTTCTTGCCAGACAGCAGTTTCTAAGATTTGTGTGACAAGGCCAGGTAAAATTCAAATGACTCTGGGTGATTTAATCTGCTTGGGGCTGGGGTGGTAAATCAGGGCAGCCCAGGACGCCGCAGCCGCCCCAGAAATGCACGAGCCGAGCTGATGATAGGAGTCGATCTGCAGATCTGCAGGTGGGGGCCCTGGAAGCATGAACTGTGGCCAGGGGAGTTCCCCTCCACCGCACTCGGAATACATTTGGAAGGTCCTATGGCCCACAGCCTCTCTCGACCTACATGTTCCACCAGGAACCATCCTTCCCAAGGCTGCAGCCCCAGTTCCTCCCTCTCCCACCCCCAACCCCATCGTCAGAGCTGTTTCCCAAGTCCACACTGGACTTTTCAGGGGAAGGAAGCCAGCATGGGTCAAGCTCTCACTGAAACTGCTGCCTCAATGCCAGGCCCTCGTGTACCCATTACCTCATTTTATCTTTACAACAACTTAATGAGGGAGGCATGCCCATCCCCAGTTTACAGGTGACTTAATTGAGGTTCAGAGTGATTAAATTTCTCGCCCAGGGTCATTACGCAGCTAGTAGGAGGCAAAGCCAAATTTCAAATTTAGTCTCATGAGACTCCAAAATCCCCATCCTTTTGACTCTACCCTACTATGGCGGCCAAGAGGAGTAAGAAAATGGCAGCTTCACTTGGGACCATGTCGTTTGAGAAAAGAGAGGAGCAGGCACTTGTGGAAGGGAAGTTGTTATTGTGAGCAGATGAAGCAACAGTTTTCCCATAGAGAGGAAACATCAAAGGAAGAGGTAGTCACACTTATTAGGTACCCACTGTGTGCTAAGGAATGTGTGTATATCTGGGTACCATGTGCCAGGTGCTCTATGTCCATCATCCAAACCATAACTCTATATGCAATAAACATTTACTGTTGGCTGGTAAATATTAACCAACCAGCTTTCTGAAAGAAAAAAGGAGTCCTGATTTGTAGCATTTGCCAATTTCTATGGTGTAAATACTCCCACGATGGTCAATTCCAAACTACCAATGGGATGTCAATGCATGCAGAATTGGGAAAAGATGCCCTCATTTGGTTCTGTTAGCCAGTAGGAACCCCCTCCAGCACTCTACTGTCTATAAAAGAGATGTTGTTAGGCCAGGTGTGGTGGCTCATGCCTGTAATCTCAGCACTTTGGGAGGCTGAGGTGGGCAGATCACTTGAGGCCAGGAGTTTGACACCAGCCTGGCCAACATGATGAAATCCTGTCTCTATTAAAAATACAAAAAAAAAAAAAAAAAAAAAAAAAAGCTGGGTGTGGTGGCACATGCCTGTAATCCCAGCTACTCGAGAGGCTGAGGCAGGAGAATCACTTGAACCCGGAGTGGAGGTTGCAGTGAGCCGACATGGCACCACTGCACTCCAGCCTGGGGACAGAGCGAAACTCCATCTCAAAAAAACAAAAACAAAAACAAAAGGTGTCGGTAAACCCACCTAACAAATGAGATCATACAAAAGGTACTTGGGCTGAAATCCAGGCCTTTATAATTTTCTAAAGTCTACATTCCCTCCACAGCTCCCTGTTCCCAGAAACAAAGATGATGCAGGGAACCACAATCACTGATCTCTAATCTCTGAAGGAGAGTAGATGCCAGTGAAGTCCTGAAGGGCAGAAGAAGGCCAATGGGTAAAAGCTCAGCAGCTCAATATTCAATGTACAGAAGAACTTTCTGAATGCCCCTCTAGGCTGACAGCTACAGAAAAGCAGTATCCAGGCATGGCTGGCACATAGTAAGTGCTCAGTAAATAATTAATGAATGAATGAGACATTACACACTGCTCCATTGATACCTCAGACTCACCGAATCTAAAACTCAGCTCATCTTTGTTTCCAAAAAATCCCTCTCTCCTCCTCTGTGTCCCGTCTCAGTGAATATCACCGAGCCAGAACCCGAGAGTCCTCGTCTCTTCACTCTTCCCCACTCCCCATATCCAATCAATCAACAAGTCCTATCTATTCCACTTCCCAAATACCTTGTGAACAGGTGCTATCCTCAGCGTCCCCACTCTGCCACCCTGACGGACCACCACCATCTCCTGCTGAACTGACGCACAGCTTCCTGACCTGTCTTGTCAGCACGTATCCTTGGCCTGTATCTGCTCCCAGCCCCTGTCAAATCCAAGATCAACAAAGCTGCCAAAGTGATCTTTCAAAATTGTACCTCTGAGCATGTCACTCCCACAGCTTCATTGAGTCCCCATTACCCAAAGGATGGAATCAAACCCGCATGGTCCTCCCAAGGTCTGATCCCATCTCCCTCTCCTAACTGATGACTTGCCTCCTCCCACACCCCACATTGGTCTTTTGTGGGTTGGTTTTGTTTTTGTTTTTGAGACAGGGTCTCACTCTGTCACCCAGGCTGGAGTGCAGTGGTGCCATCTTGGCTCACTGCAACCTCTGCCTCCCAGGTTCAAGTGATTCTTCTGCCTCAGCCTCCCAAGTAGCTGGGATTATAGGTGTGCGCCACTACACCCGGCTAAATTTTGTATTTTTACAAAATACGTGTTGGCCAGGCTGATCTCGAACTCCTGATCTCAGGTGATCCACCCACCTCAGCCTCCCAAAGTGCTGGGATTATAGAAGTGAGCCACTGCACCCGGCCACATTGGTCTTTAATCTTCAACATCAACCTGCTTAATGTTCACTGCACCGTGCCTCCACCCATGCCTTTGTTCATGCTATGCCTCCTGCCTGGAATGCCCTCTTTTCTCTCTTCCATCTTTTGCTTTCCTTTGCCTGATAACTCCCACTCATCCTTTAGGATGTAAAGGAAGGTAGTTTAAGTGCATGATTCCTGGAGATCCTTTTTGTCCTAACATTTCATGATTCTAATGCCAAGTCTTGATATTCAAGGCCCTCTGGATACTATAGTCACCTTCTTTCTCCTTAGGACCCTGCAAAGGTCTTTAGGGATCCTGTAGTCCAATTCTGCTATTTTACAGACAGAAAACCGGATGCCCAGAGAGGGAAGAGGACTAGCCCAAGTTCACACAGCAAGTCAATGGCAGAGCCAGGTCAAGAACTGGGCACCTGCTTCCCAGCTCAGGGCTCTTTTTTCCACTACATCTTCCAACCTGATCCTCCTCTGCCAACATGGATATTCTCACCACAACCATCACTACTCCACTCAGACTTACCTGCTCTCACCAGAGCCATACTCACACCTTGCCTGCCTTTGCCCAAGATGTTGTCAGGCTGTTCCCTCAACTCCACTCAACTTCCAGGGTCCTCTATCTCCAAGAAGCCTACCTTCATTATCAGGCCAAAACCCTCCACACCCACTCTTACACACCCTTCCCCAAACCACCCATGCTTGTCGGAGCCCAGCAACTAGGGCTTGTTTCACTCACATGCGGTCGGTGTCTTGTTCAGTTTCACCAGGCAGGATGTCCACTCAAGGCTGGCTGGTGTCTCTTCATCTTCTTTCTTCTCCTCCCTTTACATCCCCCAGCTCGATACACAACTGCTCAGGGTAGCAAAGTATAGCCAAAAACAGCACTGCGTCAGAGGTCAGACAGATGGAGGTTCAAATCCCAGCCCTGTATGCCCTGCAGGGTTGACTTTCAGTCATCTGAGCCTCAACCTTCCTTATCTGTAAAATAGGTCCTACCACCCAGGGTTGCTATGAGGACTGAATGAGCTCACCCATATTACAGGCGTAGCATTTGGTGGGCCCTTAATAAATGAGAGCGCCCTTCTCCACTGCCTTTCTCACTGAAGCCCAGGACACTTGAAGAAATTGACTCCTCTGGGCTGGAAGAGGGGCAGCCTCATGAATACTTTCTCTCACTCTCATCCTCAACAGGCTATGAGCAGCCTGCATGCAGAAACGTGGGGTGTTTCCAACCCCCTTCCCCACCCCCAACAATCTGCTTTAACCTTCCCATCACAAACGCCTTGTTTATTTCAATATCACCCGTTTTACTTTTCCGTTCACGCAAGAAAAAAAAAATTACAAAAACAGATTTAAGAGGAAAAAAAGTATTTAATGAGTAAAACTGTCTGTAGCTCTGTTTCTTTCTCAGGAAAAAGTGGCTGTGATTCTGGCATAAGAGAGGGAAGCTCAACAGCTTCACTTCATTGCAGCTGCCAGGAGAAGCACATTTCAGAGTGGAACAGAATCTCCAAATTAAACAGCGCGTCTTCCAGCCAGGAGCATCCTGTGCCGAATTCAGCTTGGCAGGTGACATCCCAGCTCAAGCAGAGATCCAGCCCCAATGTGAGCAGCTGCAAGGCTCCCTCCTCTTGCCCCGCCTCCAGCATAGGAGAACCAGCCTGGCCAGGCCCTGGCGAGCCACTGACCACCAGGAAAAGGGCGCTCAAGAAGGGAAGGAGACAGCTGGAAAAGGAGTGGATACACCTGGCCAGTGGGAACTAGGGAACCAGGAGCTCTCCCTGCTCCAGAACATTCAGAGACCAGCACTTTCTGCTCCCTTGACTGAGGGTAATTGGGCATAAATAACAAATCCAAGATAGATTTCAAACAAAAACCCAGAGAATCTGCAGTGTCTTTCCCACCTTCAAAGGTGTCATTTTGGAGGCTGCTCTGGATGGAATCCAAGGGTCAAACTCCGGAAGGACTCTGCCTCCCCTAAGAACTTGAAAAGAAAGGGAAAGAACTGGAAAAACAGAAAATAGCACATGACCTTCAAATATGTACAGTAGAAACTGCCCCAGGGCAGAGTGTGAACTGAGGCTAGAGAGAGGCCCCCCTCCCTTGTCCCAAACAACATATTTCTATCAACGTAGCCTACCGACTCATACCGAACTTACTGGCACTTGAGCTTCTAAATCCTTCTCTTGAGCTGCCCATCCTTCTACAATGTTTCCTGTAGTCAAGATGGGCCTCAGCATTTTTCCCTGTGATATTTCTTCATGCTAAATTCACCTTGCCACGCCAGCCTGTCAAGATCTTTCTAAATCCTGACTCTGCTGAGATTTTCTCTGTCCCTTGGAGCTTTCTACCACCTCCAACTTTTATAGGCCTACACCCTCCATGTCTTCTTATAGGTCCTTGGCATAGACTGAACAAAGCAGGGTGGACAGTCCCATGGCAGTGTCTATCACTGCCTGTAGACTGACCTGGTTACACTTACGTGAACATTTCATGGCTGTTGTTTGGCCCAATGGGAGCCCCCTTTGTGCCCTCTCAGACATCCTTCATGTCCTCAAGAGCCACGAGGGACTCTACCCAGTGTCTTAGGAGACAGTATGATATGGCAGAAAGGGTTAGACAGATCCAGATTTGAATCCTAGCTCCAACCACCTTGGGCAAGTCACTTCCCGGAGACTCAGTTTCTCATCAGTAAAATGGAGATTGTCACATCTTGTTTAATCCACAGCTCATGAGGATTAAATAAAACCATGTGTGTGAAGTGTCCAGCACACAATTGGTGCTCAATAAATCACAGATTCCTCTCCACTCATGCTGGCTCGTTTTCTTTACCCACGAGTCATTAAGCTGTCAAGAACCTAAGAGCTGTGCCCGGTCTTGGTGAACCCATGTTGGCTCCAGGGATCACTGCCTTCTTTTATATGTCACAGATCTCACCATCCATATTAGACCCTCATACAAATTTGAGATTGGCCAAAACCCTGGATCTTTTTTGTCTGGATTCCTGTCAAGACAGTCCTTCCTTCCTGGACCTGTACAGCTTTTTAAATAACAAGAATAACAGTAGTAATGACAACTTGATCCTTCCAATCTCACTATGAGATTTTTTTTTTTTTTGAAAGTATCTGCATTGTGCCTAGGAGGAAACTGAGGTTCAGAGAGGTTACATAACCCTCCCAAGGTCACACAGCTGGAGAGTCGAAAGCTGAGTGCAGCTGTCTGACCCTGACCACCACACTCATGCATTAGAGAATATTTCCTAAATGCTGGCCTATGGGGGCATGTCGCCTCTGGCCTTGCTGCATGTGTCTTTCAGCCTCTGCCCAAAGTTTCACTTGGTTGAGTGCCTTCTGGGTCCTGACACTGTCGTCCACAGGGTGGCCTCCCCTCACCCCACCTCCCAGCCGCTCTGTGCCCACCACCTTCACATTAAACGAGACTGGACTGAGGCGCAGACCGCACCACTCCCTGAAGACTGAATCAGTGGGCTTTTCATGTTGGCCCCCAAGCCCACATCACACCCTAAACTCTTTGATGCCTGGGCCCCTGACGCCCCCACAGCCTAAGCATAGGGCCAGCTTGGACCCTCTTTTCCAACCCCTCATCAGGGCTTGGCCACCTGCCACCAAACCCTTATACCTCTGAACTGACCACTGCCTCTGAATCCCTGGTGCCAGGATTACCCCCTGCCCAAGTGGCACCCCAAGACCCCTCTTCCCAGATTGTACAGGTGCTGAGGCCAGCTGCTGCCCATGTGGCTGTCCTCCAACACTGACTATAGCCTTTGCCCTTCTCCTGATGCCTCCCAGCCCAGAGCTCAGACTGTGCTGCAGGGTGAGGGAGTTCTCTGGGCATGAGGCCTAGATGTGCCCATGGGAAAAGGAAGGGGTAGACCCAGGAGGCTGCCAGGGACGGGGCTCAGGTTTGCAGCCACCAGGTTTGCAGCCCATCAAGGAAAAGATTCCTAGAGATTCCTAGGGACGCCATTCATGGGTCTGTTGGCAAACCTTTGAGCAATACCCAAGCAGGATACCCCAAACCTGACAGGCTCTATCAGAGACTTGCCCTTGGGCCTCAAAGGACATAGTTACCCACATCATCAAACACAGTCACCCACATCATTAAAAACGCAGTCCTGACTGGGCATGGTGGTTCGCGTCTGTAATCCCAGCACTTTGGAATGTCAAGGTGGGTGGATCACTTGAGCTCATTAGGAGCTCAAGACCAGACTGGGCAATGTGGCAAAACCCCATCTCTACCAAAAAATACAAAAAAATTAGCCAGGTGTGGTGACTCACACCTATAATTCCAGCTACTAGGGAGACTGGGGTGGGAGAATGACTTGAGCCCAGGGAGGCGGAGGTTGCAGTGAGCAGAGATTTTGCCACTGCACTCCAGCCTGGGTGACAGAGTGCGATCCCACCTCAAAAAAAAAAAAAAGAAAAAGAAAAAAACATGCAGTCCTTGACCCTTCACTATCACACACCCACAAACACATTTTATAAACACATTCACACAAAACACTTCAAAAGCCCACTCATGCCTTCATGACACACAGAATCCCATCCATCCACTCAGTAAATATCAATTAAGCACCTGCCAGCTACCAGGCACTGTTCCAGGCACCCGGAAGACATCAGTGGACAAATTGAACAAAGGTTCCACTCTTTGCTTGGGCTTTCATTCTAACAGGGATACTAACAACTTTAAAAACTTAGGATAGTACATAACAAATAAACAAAGCTAGGCGTGCTGGCTCACGCCTGTAATCCCAGCACTTTGGGAGGCCAAGGCGGGTGGATCAACTAAGGTCAGGAGCTCAAGACCAGCCTGGCCAACATGGTAAACCCCATCTCTACTAAAATAGAAAAATTAGCTGGGCTTGGTGGTGTGCGTCTGTAATCCCAGCTACTCGGGAGGCTGAGGCAGGAGAATTGCTTGAACCCAGGAGGCGGAGGTTGTAGTGAGCTGAGATCGCACCACTGCACTCCAGTCTGAGTGACACAGCGCGACTCCCACTCAAAAAATAAAAATAAAAAGTAAATGACAATTAGTAAATCACTTGGTATACTGGAAGGTAATTTAAAAAAGAAAAATGAGAACAACATAAGAACTGGAGAGCTGTGGGGAGGGGCGGGCAGAAAATTTTTTTTTTTTTTTTTGAGACAGAGTCTCACTCTGTCGCGCAGGCTGGAGTGCAGTGGCACGATCTCTGCTCACTGCAACCTCCGCCTCCCGGGTTCACGCCATTCTCCTGCCTCAGCCTCCCGAGTAGCTGGGACTACAGGCACCCGCCACCACGCCTGGCTAATTTTCTTTTTGTATTTTTAGTAGAAACGGGGTATCACCATGTTAGCCAGGATGGTCTCAATCTCCTAACCTCGTGATCTGCCAGGGCGGGCAGAAATTTTAAGTGGAATGATCAACACTGATTAAGAGAGTGACACTTAAGGCAACTCTTGAAGGAGATGATTAAGTTATTCATTCATTCATTCAATGAATGTCCTTGGACATCTGCTATACCACCATGTGCCAGGGACTGTTCTAATCATGGGAATACAGCCATGAACAAAACAGGTAAAACTCCTACCTTCATGGGGTTTACATTCTAGCTTTCAGGAGAGAAACCATAAACAAAGTAACTATTAATACACAGTGTGTCCAATGGTGATCAATGTTACAGAGAAGATGAAAGCAGAGGAGTAAGAACGGGCTCCCGTATCCACCCTCATAAACCCTCCCACTAGGCAAACACACACCCGCAGTTCACCTCCCAAGCTCACTGTCACACACGCTCACGCCAGACTCTACACGGACTCACAATACAAACACAGGTGCATGGCATCCTCGCTGCTCTAAGTACACTCACCTGAACACACAAATATGCCCACATGCAGACAAAAACACATGCACAAACATACCTACAACACATCGACACCTGAACATGCACACAAACATACCCAGCGTCAACACGCAAATGCTCGCCAAACACACACGCACACCCCAAGCGCGGCTCATTCAAGCCTTGGAGAAACACACCCTCAAGGTCACACAGAGAAACTAGACAGTCAGAACTGGCAGAAGCCTGGGGAACCAGCAGAAGCTGGAGCCCGGAGAAAAGCGACAGCTTGCCCGAGGCCCACAGCATGACAGTAGTGCTGTGGATACCAGTCTGGTCCTGAGTCCGGGCATGGCGGTAGCACTGTGGACACCAGTCCCGTCCTGAGTCCAGTCCCAAGGCCAGTACGATGCAGCACTGTCCATAGACTATCAACCTCAGCACTCAACAAAGACACTCACACTTGCAAAACACTCACAGATACACACACACGCTTGCACACAGGGACACACACAGAAGCACACACGTTCATGCAACAGCACGAACCTCATTCCTCCCCCATGTAACAAGGCAGGGTGAGGTCTAGAGAGTTTCTTGCAATTTCAGCATCCCTTGTCCACTTCACCATCTTCCACCCACCCCATACATCACAGCCATTCTAGCCACTGATAAATTTTCCTCCTGCCCTTACCTGTGGCCGTGAGCTGTTTGCACATGCAGATGCATCGTGCGTGATTGCGTACATGTGTGGTGTGGAAATGGGTGGACATATCTGTAAGTATTTAAGTTTGCAGTGTGTGAACACCCTTATGTGTGTATGCAAGTGTGTGTGCACCTATGTGTATATGCATGTTCTCAGGAAGGAAGAGATTTACAATCTAAATCCTGTTTCTCCAGGGGATGAAAGAAAGCAAAGCAAAGTTCAGCTTTAAATCACACCACCGTGGGCAGGAGAGGTTCCCCTGCCCTACTTGATTATCTGCCGGTGTGCAGCGGGACTGGCTGGCAGGCAGGAGGCGGCGAGCAGCCCATCAGCAGGGAGCCATTTGTTGTCTCCAGGCCCCTGGGACCTATTGTGGCTGCTCCAGCAGTGGGAGACGAGAACACGAGAGCACAGCGACAGCAACAAGCACACGCCCATCCCAGGTGCTGGGGGATGGAGGAGGAAGGGCCCTGGCTTCCAGCTCTGGCCTCCTTGTGCTGTAAGGAAAGCAAAGGGAGAAGAGGCAGGAATCCCCAGGCCAGAGAGAAGCCCAGGCACTTCTTGGCCTGGAAGAAGGGAGAGGGTCCAGGCAAGAGGTGGCACGGGACCCACGGTGGGCCCTGCCCTGCCAACCTCTTCACTGGCCAGAAAGGCATCCACAGGACTCCAGGCAGTCGGAGCCTTAAGCAGCTTGACCTTGCCTCTGACTTCTTTCTCCTGGAACACAGTCTCTTCCTCACACCACCCCCATCTCTCTCTCTCTCTCTCTCTCTTTGTTTCTGTGGGTTTGCTCTTTGTCTCTCCCTATCTCTCTGTCTCTATGATTCTTTCACCTCTCTGTGTCCGATTGTCTGGCCTTGTCTCTCTCTGTCCATTTCACTCTCTTCTTTTCAAGTTCCTCTGTCAGCCTGGACCTCAGCACCTCCCTCTGCCAACCCTGTCACCTGCGGCCTTGCTTCTGACACACCAGACACCTTCCAAGTATTTTATCCCATTGGAGCCTCTTACCACTCCTTTGGGACAGTCTAGGAGGGCTGAGATTAGAAATCCCATTTTACAGATGAGGAAACTGAGTGTCCAAAGCTTACCCACGGTCACATAGCTGACACAGGATTAAAAATCCAGGCAGTGGCTCACGCCTATCATCCCAGCACTTTGGGAGGCTGAGGTGGGCAGCTCATTTGAGGCCAGGAGTTTGAGACCAGCCTGGCCAACATGGCGAAACCACATCTATACTAAAAATGCAAAAATTAGCCAGGCATGGTGGTGCGCGCCTGTATTCCCAGCTACTCAGGAGGCAGAGGCAGGAGAATCACTTGAACTGGGAGGCAGAGGTTGCAGTGACCCGAGATGGTATCACTGCACTCCAGCCTGGGTGACAAACTGAGACTCCATCTCAAAAATAAATAAATAAATAAATAAAAATAAATAAATAAAAATCCAGGTCTTTCTACTGCACGACCAGCTCCCCATAACTCCATATCACCTGGAAACATGAGCAGTTCTCCCCAGTACCTCGAGAGATTTAAGAACCCAGTGGCATAAATCAGCGCATTCCATGCCAGCCCAACCACTAAAACTGCCATCAGTTAAGGAAAGGTCCCGGAAAACAATAAGGACTGAGATGAGAGGCATGGAGACTCTGTTTCTCTGTGTGTCCCAAAGATGCTCCGTGCCAGCCCCCTCACCCCCAACGTCTGAAGTGCATGTACCTCCCACAGTCCCCAGGCCCACCTGGGATGAACAGACTTCTCGCCTCTTGAGTAGGTGCCTCCTGAGGCCTCCATCTTCCCATCTGTACAATGGAGTGATGGGTCTGGCTCACACTGCTGAGTTGGGTTCCTGCTCCAACACTCGCGGCAGCGTCTCCCCCTCTGCAGGGCTCCCCCTAATCCCTAAAAGGCCTTAGACTTTGGCCACCAAGAGCCCTCAGACACCTCTGGAGGACTGCTGTGGTTCTCTGGGCCTGAACTCACTTTGGCCACACAGGCAGCTGGGTGGCAACCGTGAAACCACAGGCCCAGAGGCAGAGTCCCATCTGCAGCAACATCCAGCCACCTCCAGAAGCCTCCACCACTGCCTCCAGCCCCCACCCGAGAGGCGTCAGCACCAACGACCCGCCAGGGCCTGCCCATTTTCCTTTCTTTTCATTGCCGGCTCTGCGCACAGTTATAGAACCAGGTCTCCACAGAGTAATTTACTGGCAGAATCTCTCCCAGAATCCAGCTTGAAACCAAGCTGTAAAAACAGCTTCGAGTGTAAATAATTCATGCAGACAATATGACTTTTTTATGTAAATTCGGTGCATTAACCCTCTATTATAATGATGGACGACAGATAGGGGCGACGTTGCCTTGGTAAGAGCTAATGGATGGCCGCCATAAATTCACTGCACATTTTATTGTGTTGCTGGAAATTGTGCCTTCAGGCAATGCTGTTTACTTTTATGTAAAACTCTAGGTTCCCTAAATATTACAAATATTTTACATCCAGCTCCTCAGCATTTGGGCTCTGCCCACAAATCAAGCTTTCTCCATGTGAGTTGTAATTAAAGGTTTGTTGTTTTTTTTTTTCCTGGGACAATTATCTTCAACTATAAAGAGAAATATTTTTCCCCTTTAGATGTTCCGTCATTGACTTATTAACAAATCCTTTGAAGAAGGAGGCTGGAAGTGACTTGTGGTGGAACTTGGCAGGAGGTGGGTCCACAGGAGAAGGGGCTCTGTGGGTGCAAGAGCTTGGTGGCTGGCTTTCATGTCTGGCCACCACTCCGTTTTATTTACACATATGATATTCTGGGCCTTCCTCCCCCCTCTTCCTTTCTATAATTCATGACCACTTTAGCAGGGTAATTCCTCTCACCACCTTTGCAAGAGATTGGTCCCTTGCAAACCCCCTCCTGGCCCAGCCTCCTATGGGGATGCAGACGACTGGGGCCTCAGGCCTGCTAGGGAAGGAAGCAGGGTCCTCACAGCTGGCTCGCATACACAAGCCGATTCATCCCTCCTTTGCCCCATGCCCACTGACATGGCCCAGGCCTCCTTGGACGGAAACTCAGGGTTTCCTGCATTTATTCTCCTTCCATCCAAAATGTTGGAAAAGTGCTCTTTCAGCTCACCCCTACGCAGACAGAGGTCGTGAGGATGCCACTGAACCTTGCCAGAGGTCTGGGGAGAGGATGGCTGAGAATCTCAGCAGCTTATTAATGAAGGGAGGCAACAGCTGGAGCAGCAGCCCTCTTTAAAAATAATCCTCACACTTGTTTATTATTGTCATTAATATTAATGGCCATGCTATTAATATTCATATAGATGCATTAATATCATCCAGGAGCACCTGGGATCTCCAAGCACTCCTAATGGCAATGGGACTCTGCCTCCAGGGCCCCCACCTCTCTGCCTGCCCCTCTCCACAGGGACGATCGCCCTATACAGGTTCCAAACCATTCTCCCATCCCCTCTCCACCTTCTCTGATTGGCGCTTGCCTTTGGAAGCCCAGAGCCGCGTGGGACTTGGAGTCATTTCTAAGTCCCAGGGGCTTTGCTGTGAGGATGGGACTGCAGGCCAGGGATCCTGGACATTTCCTGCCTCCCCAAGGGGCACAGGAAGGTTCCTGACAAAGGTGACTTAAGAAAGAAAGATGGTTCATTTCCCCCTCAAGGGCTCAATTTCCTGTGGAGTTGAAAAAAAGACACATTGGTTAAAAACAAAGATGAGATATCATTTTTCACCGATTAGATTGGCAAAGATCATTATAATAATAATGGCAACAGCAGTGGTCAGCTCACCGCCTATGTGAGAGCGCTGTGCTTAACCCTCCACGCTTGCTCTCCTACTGAACCTTCACAACAGCCTCGTGGTGTACCCTTTACGGGATGGAACATTTGTAAAACCTCGGTGGGAAGCAATTTACAATATGTGACAAAATGCAAAGTCTGCTTACCCTCTGACCCAGCAATTTCATTTTGAGGAATTTCCCGTGTGATAATAATTAAAAATACTGTTCCCTCTGAGTGAAACCCTCTTGCTGTTTCCCTCCCATGCTCACCAGTGCTTTCCTCTTCATCCTGACTCTGCCTTTTACCTACTCATCTTTCAAGCTGAATGTCACCTCCTCAGAGAAGCCCTCCCTGACTCCCAAGCCCAGGTTACCTTCTCTTGTTTCATTCTCTCATAGCCTGTATGTTTCCTTTATACTATGTGTACTTTTCCTTCATACTACAGATCAACTGCTAATTGGATAATTATCTGTGTAACTGCTTAATACATATGCTCATTGCAAAAAACTACTGTCTTCCCTAATGGCAGGGGCCAGACACCCTGTCTCCCCACTATATCATAAACTCCAACAGAGCCAGGACTGCTGACCATGTCTGTTTTATTCATGATTTCTAAGCCTGGCATTGGGCTGGTACATTTCATACATACCTGGCATTGGGCTGGCACACAGAACACACTCGAAAAACATCTGTAGCATGAATGAATCAACGAAACACACAAAGATATATGCACCGAGATGTTCATTGCAGGGATATTCATAAGACCAAGACAATTGGAAAAACATATATCTCCATCAGCTGGGGACTAAGTAAGTAAAGCAAGGTATATTCAGATACTGGTATATCCATACACATAATACAGGCATTAAAACCGTGAGGTGGATCTATATGAATTGACATGAAGGATGTCCATGACATATTGCTGAGTGGGGAGGAAAAAAAACAGGTGACAGAACAGCATGTGTCGTCTGATTTCACTCGGGGTGGAACTGCATACGTGAAATCTATTTGTGTATATTTATGCAAGGAGAGAAGTCTGGAAGGACGTTCACCAAAATGTTATGTGGTTATCTCTGGCTGGTGAAATCTGAGGTGGTTTTTACATTTTTCTTTGAACTTTTCCATATTGTCTGAATTTTTTGCAATGAGCATATGTATCCTTTTTTACAAAATGATAAAGCTGCTTTCAGAAGATAAAAAGTATAGGTGCATTGGAAAAGGTTGGGGGTGCTTTGCGAGGGGCTCAAATGTAGGAAACCAGGTAAGCTGGAAAGAAGCTGGGGTCAAGAGGTCTCCCCTCCTAGCTGTGCTGGGCACCCTCCCAGGCTACAGGGAAGGGGCATCTAGGCCATACCCCTCCCCTACCCAGTCCTTCCTCCGGGCGCACCATGCCTGTCCAGAGTGGGGTTTCTAAATAGGGATTTCCGCATTTGATTTTTCTGACATGCTTTACTGCCTCAGAGCTGTTTTGCAAAATTCATAGCGGTTTTCACAAGCTCCAAGCTTCCTGGGACCAATTCCATTTTGAACAATAGCAGAGTGCCTGCTTGCGGGAGGGGTCGGCCCACCCAGAGCAGCCTCCCAGCCTCTGTGAGCTGGGACTAAGGGGCTGAGTGTGGAGGCCACAGCATGAAAATACATGAGCTCGTCCTTGTCCTCACCCTCCTCCTCCTCTTCCTGTCAAGGAGAAGGAAGAAGGAAGGCAGCTGCCCCCCACCGCGGCAGGCATGCCTCCTGTGCCCTGAGGGTACCCTATATCCCAGGAAGCAACACAAAGCCCTTCCCAACGTCCTTCCCTTTTCTAACTGTGTCTCCTCACCCAAGGACCACCTAAAGCCCTGAGAAGCTAAGTGGCCAACCAAGGTCACAGAGCCAGGGAACAGCAGGGTAAGGTGTAGAAGCCAGGGTTCCCATGCCTGGTTTATGGATGCTTCAATCTATGTTTTAAAACAGTTTTTAAAAGTGGCTCGTGCCTGTAATCCCAACACTTCGGGAGGCTGAGGCAGGAGAATCCCTTGTGGCCAGGAGTTCAAGACCAGTCTGGGCAACATAGCAAGACCTAGTCTCTACCAAAAAAAAAAGAAAAAATACAAAAATTTGCTGGGGTTGGGGGCGTCGGTGGGGGCAATGTGCACCTGTAGTCCCAGCTACTCCAGAGGACAAGGTCAGAGGATCCCCTGAGCCCAGGAGTTCAAGACTGCTGTGAGCTGATTGCACTACTGCATTCCAGCTTGGGCAACAGAGCAGGACCCCACCTCAAATAAATTAAAAAAAAAAAAAGAAGAAGAAAAAGTTTGGTGCCCTATCTCTTAAGATAAATCCAAGATGTACAGCAGCATGATCATTACCCCAACTAAGCCACAAAAGACTTCACCGACCTCCCTGCCAGGAGGCGAGAGTGCTTTCTAGAAAACACAAAACTAACCAGCCACTCCTCTGTTTAAAAGCCTTCAGTGGCTCCACGTTCTTTATTGGGGGCATGGGGGACTTAAGCTCCTTGGCTTGGCACTCAAGATCTTTTGTGATATGGCCTCTGTCATATCCCACTGCACCCTTCCACTCCTGCTCCAGCCACACGAAATGATGTCCTATCGCACCTCCACCACCTCCAACCTTTGTGCTGCTCCCTCCCCTCTTCCCCTGACTAATTCCTACTCATCCTTTAGGACCCAGCTTATGCAGCACCCCACCGAGGAAGTCTTTTTTAATCCCTCTACCCTTTGGTGAGTGAGAGGCCTCCTTCAGCTCCTACAGATCCTTGTGCTGTTACCCAATCAATTATTTATTTGACAAATATTTATTGAGCACCTGCTATGTGCTGGCCACATCACAGCATCTACCACATTGTAGTGTCTGTTTCTGTGCTTGCTTCTACACTGGACAGTAAGCTCCTTGAGGGCAGGGACACATTACCAGGACCCAGCATTAATCTACTTCACAATTGTGCAACTGTGTAGCAATGGCCCAGATCATCAGCTCCATTTTACAGATCAGAAAACCAGGGACTCCTTGACAATGGACATGGGCAAGAAGAGGAAAGGTTTTCTAAAGCACACAGCTGACATGGCAGCCCCCACACTTGCACAATCCTTCCATGCCTTCCCACTGTCTTCCCTAAAAGGTTAACCTATTTACCCCACCCACAGGCCTCTGCATGACAGGTCTCTGCTCTCTCCCTTCTCCTACAGTGGTCCCACCTTCCGGAGCCTTTGTAATTCTTTCTAAACTCCACCGTCTCTCTGTCTCGTTCATCTTGGTTTCTCAAATGCCTGATAACATGGTATATGTATGAGTGAATGAAGAATGAATGAGCAAATTACATTTCATAGGTATCTGAAACTCAAGATGTCTAAAACTCATCACCCTCCCTCCAAAGAAAACCCTTCTCTTCCCTGTTCTGTGTTCACTGTCTCCATGAACATCCTCATCAACCATCCTATCTCTGCAGCCACAAACTGGATGTCCCAACTCCTGCTCCTCCCTCTTCCTCCCCTCACTTTGTTGTCTAATCAATCTCTGCATACTATTTATTTTGCCTCGGGAATACCCTCTGCTTCCATCCCCTTTCCTTTCCCCCTGCTACCGTGGCTCCAATCTCTGCCTCCTGGCATATCCCTCTTAGTCCTTCCTCACTGTGAAAGCAAAGTGATGTTTCTACCCTGACCATGACCCTGTCCTTCTTGAAGGCCTCCACTGAGTCCCGCTTCCCTCAGGATACACGCCCTGGGTGGTCTAGTCCAGCTATCCCGACTCCTGACAGTGAGCTCCTGGTCTCCAGCCTCTCTGAACAGGTCAGGTGCTGTTACAGTGCCACATCTGTGCTCCTCAGACTTCACTTCTCATCTGGCTAACTCCTAGTCAAGCTCCAGGATCCCACTCAACAGCCGCTGCCTAAGACACTCTCCCCAATCCCACCTCACCCCGACTTCTACTCAAGCAACTGAGGTTCCGAGAAGCACCCTGCGCTGGCCTCTGCCATCACCCAGTAACCCGGGTGCTCACTGCCCACTGATGGGCTCATCTCTCCCACTGCCCTGTGAGCCCCTCAGCGGCAGGGTGCCAAGGGTCCAGAGAATATGCATGTCACTGTCTCCAGTGAGTTGTTCTTTCCACTGTACTGCAACTTCTTTTCACAATCACTCTAGCAAGCATTTCACATGCACACACACACAAATTGAGACATGCATAGGAATGCGCAGAGACACACACATAGTCATACTGGCACACAGATGCACAGACACAAATAGCAGATTCCACAGACATGCCTAATGACCCACACAGAGGCATTCACTTGCGAGCAGCCACTGATATACACATATGAACATGAACGTCCATATTCATGCACATATGCACACGTATGCACAGCCCACATGGATGCACAGAAACACACAGACACACCCAGTCACAAATACATAGACCAGCAGACAAGCACAACAGGCACACAGAAATGTACATACACGGGCAGGGCAGGCGTGGTGGCTCACGCCTGTAATCCCAACACTTTGGGAGGCGAAGGTGGGCGGATCATTTGAGGTCAGAAGTTCGAGACCAGCCTGGCCAACATGGTGAAACCCTGTCTCTACTAAAAATAAAAAAATTAGCCAGGCTTGGTGGCAGGTGCTTGTAATCCCAGCTGTTGGGGAGACTGAGGCAGGAGAATTGCTTCAACCTGGAAGAAAAAAAAAAGAAATGTATATACACACACATTCTGAGATGTACACATATAAAACCATAGACTCATATGCACTCATGCCCAGACCAAAACAGGCACACACACAGACACAAGGGTGCCCTCGTAGACAACACTCGTGTCTATACAAGCAGCATGTGTGTCGTGTACAAGGGCATCCTTGTATCTGCTTGTAGAGACACAAGCAGCACACGTGCATCCACACACAAGGACACATATGCATACCACAGACACTCACAAGAAGCAGCATTTACATTGGCCAACACACACAGACGTGGGCATGTAGACAGGCTCCCCGAGACAGGTTAGTGAACGGTGCAGGTCAAACGGAACTGTCTGCTAGGGGCGGGGGCCTGTCTGAGGTACCTTGGGGCGCTCACATTTTTGCAGCTCAGGAAGGCAGCTGACATACCAGCCCGGCTGTGATGGTATTTTGCATAAATGCTAATGTATTAATTACCATGTACAGTACACAGAGCTGCCATTTAAAAGAAAAAGTTAAGACTTTTTAATTCAAAAGCCCCATGAGGGGTGGGGGTAGGCGTGGGGGACCTGCCCTGCACGGAGGGTGGAAGCAGGCAGGGCAGCCACACCCATGCCCACCGTACCTGCACTTGGGTTGCCAAGCCTTCCCCAGGCCAGCCAGTCAGTCCTCTGCTTCCAGATTCTTGGTGCTTTCTGGGGACTCTGGCAAAACCTGGAGCTACTGGCCCAGAAGAGGGCTAGGGAGAGTGTGGAAGGCAAGTAAGGCCTAAGCAGACAGAGTGGGGCATCCTCACAGCAGGGCCAGGGCAGGCATCACAGTCAGAGGTCGCCAAGCATCACAGTCCCTGCCACCATTCAATCCATTCTCTGCACAGCAGCCAGAGTCATCCAGACAGTGGATCAGACTACGTCACGCCCTGCTTCAAACCTTTCAAAGGTTTCCCATTGCTCTCAGAATACAGTTCACACTCCTTAGAAGTGCCTGCAAAGCCTGGCATGACCGCGTTCTCTCCTGCCTCGCCTGACCTAGCTTCTCTCCCACCTCTCCATGCCTCTCCTGTCACACTCCTCCTTCCTCACTAGTCACCTGAGCTTGCCCGCTCTTCCCCTAAACTTCTCATCAGCCAGGCCTCAGCTCACCTGTCACCACCTCGGGAGACCTCCCCTGACTGCCCCTGACCGCCCTGTCTGAAGGAGCCCTTCTCCCCCTCGCCCTCTTTTACATCACTGGGGTTTGGATTTTGGCTTTTGTGTCTTCATAGAAGATTTTGTTGTTTCAACTGTCCTTGTTAATTTTTTTACTATCTGTTGCCCCCACTGTACAATGAGCTTTAGAAAGCCAGAACCTGAATGGCCTTGTTTCATCACCATATCGCAGTCCCTAGGACAGGGCCTGACACTGTGCAGGTGTTCAGTGATACGTTTGTTAAAGGAGTGAGTGAACTTGGAATGAATGAGGGATGCTGTTTCTGGCCAGCTCTGTCTCAGTGCCTAACTCTTGCAGTAGCACTCTCTCCACCGGCCTGGCAGGACCACCCTGGCTGTTCTGCCTCCCATCGGGGGCTCACACCCCAGATCAGGAAACCGAAGCCCATCACAGGATGATGTCCACCATCCCGTGACCTTTTAGAGGCTGGCGTCCAGGCCTCCTGAGCCTCCCACCAGCCCACCTCCCCCGCCACGCAGGATAGGAGCCTCAAATGATGCAATTGAACAGCAAAAACAAAGAGCTCCTCCACCCTCACCTTCAAGGTCCACTTCCATTTCATTGTCGTATGTAGGCCCAGTAAGGCAGGCATCGTTTCCCAAATTTCAGAAGAAATTAAGGTCCAGAGATATACGTGACTCCCCTAATGTCTCACAGCCCATCAGAGTCGTCAGGATTTAAATCTGTGTGTGAGGCCAAGTTCGGGACTTCCTCCATTTGCCACTGACCTACTCTCTCCCTGAACCCTGACGGATGCTCCAGGAAGCCGGGGCTCAGCAGACATGGAAATCCTCCCACATGCCCCCAAGGCCACCTCTTCCCCCAGGAGGCAAGAGAGTCAAGGTGGGCTTGCCAGGCAGGTGGAGAGAGCACCTGAGACACAGCTGGTTGGCTCAGTTCCCAAACACAGGGTGGAGTCCTCAACCCCACCTTAAGGCTTCCTCCCACACCCCCTCAGCCACCAGGTGCCGCCATTCTAGGCCCTACATCTCTCCCAAACCTGCCCTCTTCTCCCCATGCCCACTGCCCCTGCCCTAATCCAGGCTGCATCTCCATCATCTCTCACCAGTTCTCTTCTGACAGCCTGCAGTCTGGACCCCCCATCTGCCCTCCACCCAGAAGCCAGAGTGATCTTCTCGGAGCTTGCATCCCATTGCCCTCCCCAGCGGCTTCCCTACTCCCCATCCAAGCTCCTCCTGAGACTGTCCTCACGGTGGTTTGCAAATGTGCATCATTAAGAATACATGTTTCTGTGCCCGGGGGGCGGTGGCTCATACCTGTAATCCCAGCACTTCGGGAGGCCGAAGTGGGCGGATCATTTGAGGTCAGGAGTCTGAGACCAGTCTGACCAACATGGTGAAATCCCAACTCTACTAAAAACACAGAAAAATTGGCTGGGTGTGGTAGTGCACACCTGTAATCCCAGCTACTCGGGAGGCTGAGGCAGAATTGCTTGAACCTAGGAGGCGAAGGTTGCAGTGAGCTGAGATCGCACCATTGCACTACAGCTTGGGCAACAGAGCAAGACTCTGTCTCAAAAAAAAAAAAAAAAAGAATGCATATCTCCTAATTTCAGATCCTAGCTCTGCCACTTACTAGCTGTGGAAGCTTGAGTAAGTCACCTAACTTCTCTGTGCCTCAACTGCCTAGTCTGTAAAATGGGAATAATAATAGTATCTCCCTATTATAGGGTTGTTGTAAGGACAAAATTAGTTAAAATATGTAAAGCAGCAAGCCAGTGCCTAAAACCTGAAGGACACTACATAAAAAGTCTGTTGTTATTCACAATTGTGTGTGTGTGTGTGTGTGTGAGATTATCTGAATTGTGTTTTTCTCCTCCATGAAATTAAAAGCTCCAGGAGGATGGGGATTAGACTGGGATGGCTGCTCAGATGCTTCTTTGCCTGCAGCTTGAGTTTCTTTCTGCCTGCAGCCTTTGTTCTATTTTCCCCAGTTCTGGCTGGGTGCAGGCCCTCGAGGGAGGGAAAGGGCATGCCCTCAGCAGGAAATGCTGTCAGAGGCAGAGTTCCAGTTATGATGAAAATGACAGGCGGCAGCCAGAGAGGACTGCCCCCCGTGGAGGGCTGGGTAGAGGCTATACCCTCCAGAGCACCAAGTTCCCGGGAGCCCCCACAGGGCCAAAGCTCCCTTTGTCCAGAAGGTCAGGAGCAGCTGGCCAGCTGTGGGGGAGTTCCGCCACCCTGCTCCAGCCAACAGTCCAGATGTGCGTGTTTGCACAGCCAAGTCCGGCCTCTGAAGGAGCCTTGTTGAGCATCATGAAAGGGGGCTTGTGATGGGACAGACGGCCTCCACACCCTGGCCTTCCTGCCTCCAAGACAGCAACCAGGAATGCAGCCTCCAGGAAGCCCTTCCTACCGGGCCTGCCAAGTGCCCTTCTCCCTGAGAAGTCAGGGCCACTGGCATGAACAGGTTTAGTGTGCCAATTGCAGACCAGATGCCTGGGATCTGGTCCTTCCTCAGCTTCCTCTTCTGTAAGATGCTGGGAGGACCCTGCCTCTCCCTCCACTCAGGGAGACCCACGTGCAGTGTGGAAATAGGCAGACCTCGCTACGGGTAAGAGCTCTGGAGTCACAAAGACCAGGAAAGAACTTTCACCTTTGTGAACCTCAGTTTTTCCATCTGTAAATGAAGATGCTAACTGCTGCCTCATGGGGTAGTCCTGGGGATAAAATGACATATGGGGAAGAAAGGACCAGGCATGTGCTGACACATGACAGGACAGGTGCTCAATAGCTCTGTGTGCTTCTTTTTTTTTTTTTTTTTTGAGACAGATTCTTGTTCTGTCACCCACACTGGAGTGCAGTGGTGCGATCTCAGCACACTGCAACCTCCATCTCCCGGATAAAAGCGACCCTTGTGCCTCAGCCTCCTGAGTCCTGGGATTACAGGCATGTGCCACCACACCTGACTAATTTTTGTATTTTTTGTAGAGATGAGGTTTCACCACATTGGCCAGGCTGGTTTCAAACTCCTGGCCTCAAGTGATCCATGCATCTCAGCCTCCCAAAACGCTGGGATTACAGGCGTGACCCTCGGTGCCCAGCCCTCCGTGTGCTCTTTCTCCTTCCCTATTCACTAGGTGCCAAAATGGGTAGGGAGTCTGGGAGTACCTGCACAAAGGGCAAGGGGCCCTCCTCCCACTGTCCCAGAATAAGAGCTGCTGCCAGAGGCACTCACACCAGGCATGTGGCACGCAGCTGGGCAGCCTGTATGCCAGGCACACAACTCTATGTCCACATGGGAGAGTCTGTCCCCAACTTCCCCCTATCCAAAGTCCCTGGGCACAGCTTGTTTCCTGACACAGCTGGTCCCTGGGCACGGCAGGCCTCAGGTCCCTGGATAGAATCTATCCTTGGGCCTCATCCAGCCCTCCACAGGGCCAGTGCCTGGGTTCAGCTGTTTGCCAGGTACAGCTGTCCTTGAACATAGTCGATTGTTGGAAAATGCTAGTCCTGGGACACAGTTGGTCCCTGGAAACAGTGTTTAAGCAAAGTTGGTCCTGTGTACAGTCTGTCTCCTGGCACACAGACACTCTCTGGGCATAATCCATCCTTTTGCACAGGTAGAGTCTGGGTCCAGTTGGTTCTCAGGTATAGTGACAGTGGGCAAAGTCAGTCCTAGGTGCAGATGAGCCCCAGACACAGTGAGTGTCTGAGAACAGGTTCCTGGGCATAGTCATTCCATGGACACAGTTAGTGACTGAATATAGCTGATTCCTGGGCATCATCGGACCCCCAGGGCACAGTCAGCAGTCAGTCCCTGGGCACAGTTGTTTCCAGGCTCAGCTGGTCCCCAAGGCGGTCAGTCCCTGGGGAAGAGTCCATCCTTGACCTCAGGGCACAGTCCACCAAGACTACCCCCAGTTGATTAACACGCATAGGCCCATCGCCCACTCCCTTGTGGCCCCAGTCCCTCCACAGGACCTGGAGAGCTGGGTCCCACAGAGGGGATGAGAAGCATCCTCTGAAGTGCCGGGAGCCCTGGCATGGCCTGCTTTACGGCAGGTAGAGGGGGCAGGCATTCTGCTCCAGAACTAGAAGGGAGAGAACTAGGCCTGGCCCCCACCAGGTGTCCTCTGGAGCAGTCTGCCTTCCACAGTGGGGGGAGCTGTAAACCACGCTAGAAAGGAGCCTCGCTCTCTGCACTACCCTCTGTCTATGCAGCACGTATCCACAGGCATTTCAAAGGAGCATAGGCTGGCCAGCTACTGATCTCCCTGTGGCCGTGGGTAAGGGCATTAGACAGGTTTCTTCCAACTGGGTGGCCATCCCCAGTCCTCTAACCAACATCCTCATAACCTTAGGCATGGCACGAACGAGAAAGGAGGAGGTAGCCAGTCCCAGGGGATTTTCAGCCTCCAGGAGACAGCTGGTGCTGGATTTCTAATGCTTCCTGAGTCTGATCAGTCCCACAGCTCCCTGCAACCCAGTCCAGCTGGGAATGGAGCAGCAAGCCCCAGGGTGGGAGTCCAGTCCGCACAGCAGGGCAGGGGGCGTTCCTCAGGCCTGTTTGGCACTCATTACCTCCAGCCCTTGTTATCCTCTGCAGGGGGCATGGTTTCTGCAGGATGATAATGTGATGTGGCATCCCATTAGCCAGCACCTGCCCTTTCTGCCCACCTTCCTCTCCCAGCCCCCATGCACATCAATGCTTCGTTACATTGTCAGTGTAGTAGTACAAGTCACATCTTTGTCCAGGTCTAGAAATGAAGTGAGCAACACCAACCAGTCACCCAACACAGGGGGCACCACCCACACATCAGCCCTGACATCCCAGACAAGCCACACTGCTCAGGGATAGCTCTAGGTCTGCTCACTTGGACTCCCTGTGTTTGCACCTTCAAAAAGAAAACGAAGGAAAAATCTACTTCTGGGGCTGGACAGGGTGCGGGGAAGGCAAGCAGCCAGGGGATTCCACAGGGACCATTGGAAGGGGAATTTGAGTCGGATGGACTTTGCAGAGTTAGCCAAGCCAGGGCTCACCGGCTGGGGTCCTTCAGCTGTTACATCCCCAAGGGTCCAAGGGCTGGATCCTGTCAGGTTAATAATTTACTTACACTCTCCCCCTCACTAGTGTCCCAAGCAAAGCCATCCAGCCAGGAGTCCAAAAGAAGAGTTTCCACAGGGAGCCCCAAAACTCTAAGACTGAAAGGCAAGTCAGCCTGAAGACACAAAAGGACTTACACTAGGTCAATCCAGTTCAGGCTGGTCCCAACCGGCTGCAACTAGATCTAACTGATTCAAGCTGGCACCAATCAAACCAGACCTGTTGGGGCCAGCTCACAATGTGTGGGGCTGGCCAAGACTGGATCAAGCTGAATCAAACTGGTTATAGCCTGCTCATGTCACCTGGAGCCATTGGAAGGCCATCAATTTTGACCTCTATTTCTTTAGTGTTAGCCTTCGCCTAGTATATCTTTATGTGTCCCTTTCTCTTACAATATCGTGAGTCCTTTTGTTTTCAGTATGTATTGCATAAACAATGATTCAATCCAAGCTCTACATCACATTCAAATTATATATAATACATACGTCTTCCCTGCTATGAAGGTGATATAGTACAGTGGTCCCATCCATGTGAACAGCCTGGGTTCCCGTCCCCACACTGCATTTCCCTAGCTT